>NW_022589721.1:33415720-33468702 GCF_004348235.1 Phoca vitulina
GGTGGTGGTGATGGTGATAGTGGTGTTGGTGTTGCTGTTGCTGATGGTGGTGATGGTGGTGGTGATGGTGGTGATGATGGTGATAATGGTGTTGGTGTTGGTGCTGCTGGTGGTGGTGATGGTGGTGGTGATGGTGGTTGTAATATTGGTGATGCTGGTGATTATGATAGTAAAGGAGAAAGCATTGAGTTCTCAGGACTGTGAACCTATTCTCTACATTTCTCTCTAGGTTCCATTAACAATAGGGTATTTGTTGTTCAAATAAGTTAAAAAACAAAGGAAGCCCTCTTAAGTCAGTGGTCCTCCACTTTCATCTCACACATCTGGCATGCTTTAATGGAACCTAGAAGCCACCATGGTGGAAATAAAGGGACTTTCTTTTTCCCAAAAAACTCCATCACTGTTTTCAGGTGTTCTGTTGTTGTGTTTATCATTAGCAGTGTGTTTGAAGGATATAAAGAGTCATGGTAGTGTGATTAGAAACAAACTTGATTGGGCGCCTGGGTGGCTCAGATGGTTAAGCATCTGCCTTCGGCTCAGGTCATGATCTCAGGGTCCTGGGATCGAGTCCCGCATCGGGT
Organism: Phoca vitulina; assembly: GCF_004348235.1. NCBI lineage: Eukaryota > Metazoa > Chordata > Mammalia > Carnivora > Phocidae > Phoca > Phoca vitulina. The sequence continues at coordinate 33,416,302 of NW_022589721.1, forward strand.
TCCCTGCTCAGTGCAGAGCCTGCTTCTCCCTCTCCCTCTGCCACTCCCTCTGCTTGTGCTCTTCTGTCTATCTCTCTGTCAAATAAATAAATAAAATCTTTAAAAAAAAAAAAAAGAAACAAACTTGATTATGATTATGAATTTTTAGTAGATGTTTAGAAAACTCTGTATTCCATCTAGACATTGTTGTCTCCCTGTGGTGGCCCATCCACCCCCACCAAGGACTTCTGTTCTATATGGTATCAAAATTGCAACATTTGTGTGATGCCTCCTATTTTGTTCCAAGAAGGAAACATTCTGCAAAGTTGACATTTGTGATAATATATTATGTCAGGTGAAATAGGCAAGAAGTTAATTAAAGTCAGAGAGTTAATTAATGAGATCCAGTGCACATTAATGATCATTACCTCATCTGAGAAGAGTAATTAAAGTGGCGTTGCTGGTGTTTCTCTATTCTCCTAGGTGGCATGTTGACATATCACATAAGTCACTCAATGTTGGAGAGGTAATTCTCCCTCTGTGGCAGCTGGGACAGCCAAATGTATCACCCATGGCAACTGGGGTTTGAAAGCAGCACGGCCCTTGCAAGCTCAGTGTCTGGCGGAGCAAGCCCTCACGAGCAGCCGTGGACAGGTAGGGATAGCCAGAGCTGGGCACCTTCAGCCAGCTGCTGCATCTCGCGGAGCCCTCCCTCCCTCATGTGTGGAGTGTGGACTCATAGAATACCCCCTGCAGGCCGGGCTGAGGTTCCACATGAAGACGAGGTCAGATGACACCCGGGCTGAATTGAGCCCATAGGGTTAGGAGCTCCTGGAGTCGGGAACGAGATCAGGTCCATCCCCATGTCCCCAGGGCTCCCAGCATGGTGCAGGAGCATCTGAGAGGGGCCAGCCCCACAGAAGGCTGAGGTCCTGGGACCATCCTCCAGAAGACAGAGCTTGAACTGAGCCTTGAAAGGAGACATGGGACAGGAGGTAGCAGAGGGATGGGGAGCAGTATTTGCAAAGGTGTCCGTGGCCACACCTTTGAGGGCACAGCCAGCTTGGCAGGCGTGGGCACACAGGCTGTGAGGAGCATCACAAGTGGGGGCACCTGGAGAGGTGGGGCCTCAGGTGGGGTTGGGAGGGACTAGTGCCTGGAGACGTCCTTGAGCTTTGAAGGACATGTTGGCTTCATTCTGTGGGTCCAGAGGAGCCATGGAAGTTTCTTGAGTGGGACAGTGACTTGGCAGCTACCTACTTATAACCAGCCCAGCGGGGGGCGGGGGGGGTGTTGCCTCAGAGCTTCACTGCTGACCTTGCACTCTAGGAACTCAGGAAAGTCCTCCCCAGGACAGCGCAAGGAGATGCTCTGCCCACCCCACCCCTTGCCTGGAAACTTCTGCATCGTTGAGCCCTCTCCTAGGCTCTTGGGCTAAAACAACAGAAATCCCAGTCCTTATGTGCTGACATCCAATGGGGGAGACAGGACCCCAGGCACAAGCCCCTCCGCCCCACCCTGCCACCTGGGTGCAGCCCCGCAGAGGTGTCCTAGACACGACTCTAGGAAGGACGACCACTCTCATGCCAGGCCTTGGGTGAACCTGCCCCCCACTGCGGGGGCAGGCATGCGCACACCCACATTTCCTGTGCTGTGACCCAGCTTCCCACCTCCCCAACCCAGGCTCTGCACTGCATGAGTTCAGTCTTTGTTACAGTAACAGAAAAGCCCAGTACATAAACCAGGTGCTCTGGGGGTGGGGGTCCCTCTGTGCAGACCCGCCCAGGGGGAGACCCAAGAGGCACCCAGGACCCCACCTGCAGGTGGATATCCTTGTGCAGCTTACACAGGGCCCAGTTTGAAGCCCTGTTCCCCACCTTTGGGAAAAGCATAAGCAACTCTGAGCCTCAGTGTCCCATCTGCAGAATGGACCCCGACTAGACGCAAGAGTTCAGTGTGCACAACATGGGCCACACCCCTCGGGCGAAGGATTCACTCAGGGAGAAGGGGTCTCCCCTCCAGTGCCCGGGAAGGAGGACTGTATCCCTCCCCAAAGCTCTCTCGAGATGTGTCCACCATCGGCCCAGCTGCTGGGCAAGGACAGAGATCGTGTCTCCTCCATCAGACTGAGCAGTGGGCACTGCTGACCCACCCTCCCCTCCTGAGGGTGGCGCCCGACCCCCAGAGCTCCTCCACCCCACATGTCGCTGCCCCTGGCCTCAGCCCCTCCCGGGGGCAGCTGGGGCTCCGGGAGCCCATGGCTGCAGAGGTGTTCATCCACCGGGGCTCCCGGGTAAACGGGGACATTACCTGATTACCTGGTGCCTGACGCGTTCCTAGGAGAGTTTAAGCTGGTCAGAGCCCTGCACATGGCATGGCACCACGAGCAGTGATCCCACATGCCGGAATCTTCCAGAACATTGGTGTCTCTTCTGCCACCTGGAGGATGGGCGCTCGAGCAGGCATGGCTCTGAGACTCCTCTCAGAGGGTGCAGGGGACACCAAGCACGTCTCCTCGGCCCCCCACACCCAGCCTGTTCACCCCCTCTCTCCCCTCACCTGCCTGGGGTCTGAGCAATGGGGCAGGTGTCTCGCACAAAGCAGCTGGGACCACTCTCTTCAAACTGTCACCAAGCGGGACTCAGCAGACCTTCGTGTGATCCAGTTTGTCTCCACGGACCAGCTCCCATGTGCCGTCCGCGCAGCAGACAAAACGCCCGCTTCCATGAGCCCACATTGTGGGGGAGGGAGGTGGTCGGGAAATGAGATCACTGCGTGCGGTGTGGACGGCAGGCTGGGCAGGGACAGGGGCACAGCAGGGGTGAGGGCACCTTCACATCCGCTCGGCACAAGGAGGCATCCGGCCAGGGAGGCAGGGGTCAGGAGTCAACCTACAGCACCCGAACCCAGAGCTTTTGGACAGAGGAAACAGAAGCATGGGAGCCCTGCAGCCCAGCCTCTTCAGGAGCCCGGAGGAGGCCCGGCGTGGTGGGGGGCTACCCTGATGGCCCAGAACAGCCCCGTCCTTGCTCTGCTGCTGGACGACCAGCTCTCAGGGGGCAGGCACCCTCCTACTCTCAGAGGGGAGGCTGCACCCCCAGGTACTTAGCAGTCCTTGCTGGGTTTACTGGAACTGAGGGGGGCCAGGGTGACCCGGGGGTGCCCTGCGGACAACAGAATGGGGCTCAGGGTGGCCCGCGGCTCTGGGCTCGCATGCAAACTGCTTATGGTTCTGCATAATGAACAATATCTGGTTGATAGGGCTGGAACTTCGCAGGATGCGTGGACTGTGGAATTTTCAACAATAATAGCAGATACGCCCTAGCATGGACGGGCATGCATGTGAACACATGTGCGAACACGGGGTGTGGGGTGCTCTCCGCGGGGCACCCCAGGGGCCCTTCCGAAGCCCGGGACAGGAGTGGCCGCACCTTCATGCTATCTGGCCCCTCCGGTCTGGGAGAGGCAGCCTGCGGGTCAAGACTTCCCCGGGGGAATCCCCGCCCCTCCCCAGCCACAGTCCCCACGGTCCCCACCATTGCTCAGGGCCTGCTCCCTGACCCCTGGAGGACGTGTCACCCTCCAGGCGCAGCCACCTGCGGCAGGGGCTTGCTTCGCCAAGCTGCTGGCCTCCCACTCTCGCCTCATCTCCCTGGGCCGCCTCCCTCCTCCTGCCGCTCTGTCCAGAAGCAGCTACGGGATGGATTGCCTTCCCCAAAACTGCAGCCAGCTGGCCGGGGGCCTGCCCAGCTGACCGTCTGGCCAGAACCCACCTGCCGAGGCGTCCCAGCCTCAATGGCACCTCCCCTGAAGCCTTTCCTGCCTGGCCCAGTTGTCCCTCAGTTCCCATAATGGGCTGCACATCCCTGCCTGGACCGGAAGAGACCGTGGCCGCCTAGTCATCCCACCTCACCAGGCGCTGTTGGCCCCAGGCCGTCAGTCACCAGCTGTCCCCACGCCCAGGACTTGGCCGGGCCCAGCACCCCCACATACCAGCTATTTTTACCTTGTGTCCCACTGGCCTTCACTCTGCCCCCTGAACAAACAGCATGGGTACTCCTGCCCCAGGACATTTGCTCTGCTGTTCCTGCTTCTCAGATTCTTCTTCTGCACATCTTTGCATGGCTGTCTCTTCACTTCACTCGGGACTCAGCCCAAATGTTCCCTCCTCAAGAAGCAGTCCCAGCCACTGAGTCTGCGGATGCCCTTCTGCCAGGCGGCCCGACACCCGTCATCACAGCCATTGGCTCCTCTAGGAGATAAACCTGGGGGCAGGCCCTGCTTTTCCTGCTCCGAACAGCATCTTCAGCATCTGGAACGGGGCACAACGGGCCGGTCTGCTGGCCGTGGGATGAATGAGTGGGCGAGGAAATAGATCACAGAGAGCTCACACCTCAGTTCCCGAATCCGCCTCGCTCCCTTCTCTGCCCATCAGACCCTTCCAAAGTTTGGGGGGCTCACCCCCTTCATAAAGTGCCTGCACCTCTACCTCACCCCGCCCTGGGCCTGCAACAGCCCTTTATCGTTCCTCCACCCCCAAGGCAAAGCTTGCCCTGGGCCATGTCACCAGTTGTCCCCTCAAAACCGAACGGCCCAGCTGCGGTCCTGGGAGGCTGGCCAGGGTCTTGGTCTTTGTGCTGTGGCCAGAGGAAACAGCACCCCACCACTCACTGACTCCAGGACCCAGGATGTGGAGGGACAGGGGCGCCACCCAGGGCACCAGCCGGGGAGGGGCCGGGTCCCCGGGCCTCCCCAAGTGGAGTCAGCCAGACCAGAGCATAGGAGGGAGGCCCTCTGTTCCCTGCGCAGCTGCCCAGAGCAAAGTGCCCGGTGGCTCAAACCACGGAAATGCGTCATCTCCCAGCTCTGGGGCTGGAGTGAGAGACCACGCGTCCGGGTTCCTCCTGGAGGCTCCAGGGGAGAGTGTGTGCCATGGCCCTCTTCCAGCTTCTGGTGGTGCCGGCAGCCCGTGATGGGGTCCCTTCTTGTGGCCATGCCAAGGCGACCTCCACCTCTGTGTTCACGTGGCCCTTTCTCCCCACGTCTCTGAGTCTGCTCCTGAGCCATCTCTCACCCTAAGCCAGCATGGTCCGTCTCAAGCTCTTGACCTTAATCACACCTGGAATTAAGGCCCTAATTCCAAGTAAGTTCGTATCCTGAGGCTCTGAGCAGACATGAATTTTAGGGGCACTGTTCAATGCACTGCAGGCCCCAGCAAGGGAGGGGTGCAGCGATGGGCAAAGCGGGTCCTCGGTGGGGCGGGGCTGGTGAGGCAGGCTGGCCGTGACCCCCCCAACACCAACACGGCACCAGGGCACTCCTAGGCTCCCCTGCAGCCCAGCTCCCCTGCCAAGCTAAGTGGATGGCTGTCCGTGCTGTGAGCCCACCTCACCGCCTGGCTCAGCTCTGACCCCTCGGCAGCTCGGGCACAGCAAAGGGGAAGCGGGTAACCGGCCGAGGAGGAGCCGCTGCTGCTGCCAGATGGCGCCTGGCTCAGGAGGACGCTTGGGCTTCAAGGGGATGCTCAGGGACCGCCGCCTGCCCGGAGCCGGCCTGTGCGCCTTCTGTCTTCACCTTCCAGAAATGAGCCTGCTAGTCAGAGTGGGCGGCCCATCTGGAGCCGAGCTGTGGACCTGCCTCCACTCTGGGTGGGGCGGGATGACCCCGGACCCCGCGGTCCTGCCAGCCTCGGCCCGACGTCCCAGGAGGGATCCAATTCCTCAGTTCAGGTCTGTGGAGCCCTGCGTCCCTGCACTCAGGGACCCCGATTCTCACCTTTGCTCCTCACCAGGCCTTCCCAAGCCCACCTGGGTCAGGACCCCCCGCGCCAAGTGAATCACCCGGGGCACTTTCTGAAGACGCAGACACAAGCCTTCCCTGAAAGAGTTTGATTCTGTCGCCTGAGCACAGGGAGGGAGGGACGAGGGCCTGGGCGGACAGGGGTGCGTCTGATGCCCACAGCAGACACAAGACAGACAAGCGGCCGCCCGCAGATCTGCACGCACCTCACACCCTGCTCACAGGTCTGTCTGGGCTGTTTCGTCCCGCACAGTGGACAACGGAACACGGACAGAGGAAGAGAAGTACAAGGAGACCCAGGGCCTGGGGGGCTGGCTGCGGGCGGCGAGGACCGCTGGGCCGCTGGCCTGTCCCTCGGGCGCTAGAAACCAGGCGCGGGCTGCCCTTGCCGAGGACACGCAGGCGGAGGGATAGCTCCGGGCTGCGAGAGTGATTTTAAATTCTCTGGTGCAGTGTTAAGCGGGCAGCTTAGCCCCCAGTCATGTTTAGTCTTTGCTTCTCTAGGACACGCTCATGCATAGCCAAGAAGATTTAAAATGTTTATGCATTATTGCGGCCGGAATGAAACAAGCCGGGGTGCTGTTACTGCGGGGTATTCAGACTCATAATAAGTGGGCTCCTCGAGGAAATAATAGAGAGAAAACCCACACACGCTGTGGGGCACTTTGGGTGGAGCCTGGAGACGGAGAGGCAGAGCCAGCCGCGCACGCCCCACGGGGCCCGCGTCCCCAGGGCTGGCCTCCGGCGCCCAGTGCTGCCAGGCCACCTCCCCCCGTGGCCCGTCCGCTCCATGCGGCTCCCTGCTTCCGGAACACACAGAGCGAGAGGCACGAGGGGCCGTTACTCCTTGAATGCCCACGTGAGCTGGCTGTTCTCACAAATGTTCTCTCATTTAAGACCCACCCAGCCTGTGCCCCCATTTTACAGGCAAAATAAGAGAGGCTCAGGTGGGTTAAGGGACTTGCCCAAGGTCATGTACTGAGTGGCAGAGCAGATTCACGCCAACAATGCAAGCCCTGCCCTCCTGCCAGGCCACTCGATGTGCACCTGCTCCCCGAGCCGCCTCAGGGCCACCCTTCCAAGGGGGACATCAGGGAACCAGGCAAGAACGCTTACAGGGAAGATGTGACCCCCATCACCTGGAAAAGGAAGCAGTTCGGGTGTGCAAGGCCCTAGAGGGCAATGACACGGGGGAAAGAGAGGGGCGGGCTGGCCGCCGTGGGGGCGTCTGGGGGGATGGAGAGGGCCCCGCGGCTGTAAGTACCCGAGGAATTGTGGGGCATGCATGCTGCTGTCCGGGAGAGCCGAGGGCACCCAGCTCTGCCCCACACCGGGCGACCCTCCTGGAAACACCTCACCTCCCCTCACCTGGGACTCCTGGGCTGCACAATGGGGATGACTGTGATGGCGGCCACCACGGGTCATAACTGGGGAGTCAATGGCCTACGGGCGATATGACCATACGCCCCATCGCAGCCTGGCCCTGGCCGCCCTCCCTCGGCAGTGCCCCCACCCTGCCCTCTGCCAGGGAGCTGGAGATTGGAGGCCTCTCCAGATCAAATGTGCTGATACAGTGGAAGCGTTTTTAAATTCAATGCCCTAAACCAACAGGGGAGATGGTTTTGTTCCTGGTTTTGTTAATGTCCATGTTTCATTCTGCACAATGAGCCTGGTGCCATACGGTGCTGGGAGCACACCCAGGCATCGAGTGAGCACCCCCAGGACTCCTGGAGGCACTTCTCCAGGCTGATGGGAGGTGGGCCTGGGGCCACGGACACGCGGCTGGCCCTCTGGGGCTCCATGTCAGCCTCTCTGAAGCTCCCATTCCTCCTGGGTGAGGGGGTCCACCTGGCTGAGGTGTGGAGATCAAAGGGAGTAGATCAGCCCTCTGCCTGGGGCAGGCAGGGTGCGGCCAGGCCAGGGTCCGTCCCTCCTTCACCAAGGTCTATGAAGCATGTTGCTATGAGCAGGGTGAGTGTTCAGACTGGGGCCGGGAGTGCCGGGAGGGAGAAAGCCCTGGCCAGGTGCTGCCCACCGCGGCTGCCTGGGCCTCCAGGGCCCTCCACCTGCTGAGAATCCTCCATCTGCCCACGCTGAGGCCAGACCAGGAGTCCACAGGGCCAATAGCTGCAGCCAGAGCCGCCCTCCTACCGTCCTGAGTCAGGTGACTTAGAAGGATGGCCAGATTTAGCAAGCTTCACATGGGATATACTCAAACTGGAAACGTATTCATTGTTTGTCTAGAACTCACATGTAGCCAGGGGTCCCGTCTGCATGGGGCAGGTGTGGGGAGGAGTGTGCCAGTCCCAGAGGCACCTGATGGGCCGGCCTTCCCATGCACAGCCCATCCTGGGGGCCATGAGCATATGCACCCATCCTCCCATTGTCCCCATTCAAACAGCATCCAGTGGACTCCAGTGCACCCACGATGAGCCCAAAGCAGATGTTAACATCCTAAATATTCCAGCATTGGCACCCCTTGCTTTCCTGAGCTGGGTACTCAGAGGAAGAAGGCAGAATTGACTCAGTCTCCTGAACTAGCCCTATCAACCAACTTGGAGTGGCCCAAGCTACAGAGAAAAAGGCAATGGTGAGGCCTTGGGGACAGAAGTATAGTCTCCAGGCAGGACATCTCCCTTCTGACCTCCAGGACGGGCAGGAGAATCACCCACCTCAACAGCCGGACCTCCCCTCAGGAGGCTGCAGGGGCAGATGGGGGTCTGAGAGGGCAGGAACCCTCCACCCACCCCCAGTCGTCCTCTGTCCCCAGAGTCTGCCCTGATGCTGCCGTAAGGACAAAATCCTAAATGAAGCCCCATCATGTCCTCTTCCTGGCCGGGCTATTGTGTCCTCGTTTTGTAGGATGTCAGCCGTGCAGAGGCTGAGTGAGGGGTGTTCAGAGCATCTGCCTTATATCTTACACTGCATGTGAACCTACAGCTACCCCAAGCTTCCAAATGAAATCTGAGCCTTCTCCTTCCTTTCCACCTGCTCACACTCATGGCTCCTTTCAGTTCTGACTTCTCTTGGAGTGTCCCTCTTTCACCCTTCCTTCTCCCCCATCCCTCCCCATCCCACGGACAGAACCTACCAGAATGGGAGAGAAGTAGCTCACTGCCACATTCCGTAAAGTTTAGCCTCCCAAGACACAGATCAGAGGAGAGCAGATGTGGAGGACCAGATGGAGAATATCCAGTCCAGGGGTGGTGGTGCCCATGGTGATGGTGGAGGTGGTGGTGATGTCCATGGTGATGGTGGAGGTGGTACCCATGGTGATGGTGGAGGTGGTGCCCATGGTGATGGTGGAGGTGATGGTGGTGATGGTGGTGGTGATGGTAGTGTCCATGGTGATGGTGAAGGTGGTGGTGGTGGTGGCACCCATGGTGATGGTGGTGGTAACCACAATGATGGTAGTGGTGTCCATGGTGATGGTGGAGGTGGAGGTGTTGTCCATGGTGATGGTGATGGTGACAGTGGTGTCCATAGTGATGGTGAAGGTGCTGGTGGTGTCCATGGTGATGGTGGAGGTGGTGGTGATGTCCATGGTGATGGTGGAGGTGATGGTGGAGGTGGTACCCATGGTGATGGTGTAGGTGGTGTCCATGGTGATGGTGGAGGTGATGGTGACGGTGGTGGTAACAGTAGTGTCCATGGTGATAGTGGAGGTGGAGGTGGTGTCCATGGTGCTGGTGATGGTGACGGTGGTGTCCATGGTGCTGGTGATGGTGACGGTGGTGTCCATGGTGCTGGTGGAGGTGACGGTGATGTCCATAGTGATGGTGATGGTGACGGTGGTGTCCATGGTGCTGGTGGAGGTGGGGGTGGTGTCCATGGTGCTGGTGATGGTGACGGTGGTGTCCATGGTGCTGGTGGAGGTGACGGTGGTGTCCATGGTGCTGGTGGAGGTGACGGTGATGTCCATAGTGATGGTGATGGTGACGGTGGTGTCCATAGTGCTGGTGATGGTGACGGTGGTGTCCATAGTGCTGGTGATGGTGACGGTGGTGTCCATAGTGATGGTGATGGTGACGGTGATGTCCATGGTGCTGGTGATGGTGACGGTGGTGTCCATAGTGATGGTGATGGTGACGGTGGTGTCCATGGTGCTGGTGGAGGCGGTGACAGCAACAACTGTGTAGCTCCCAGGGTTGCTGGTACTCATGACAGCAGTCAGGGTGACATTGATGGCCTCTATTGTGATGGACACACTGTCTCCATCCATCCCAAAGCATGGCCACAGAGAGCAGGCTCTGTCCTGTCCTCCCTGAGACCCCAGAGCACTACACCCCCGACAGCCTGCCCCAGGCCCAGCCGAGCACTTTACGAAGATGGGTCTCCGGTTTGGGAGTGCTCCCCGCAGGAGGACCGTGCGAGGAAGCAGACAGGGTGTCTGCCTGGCTGCCACACTAATTAGGCCCCATCCCCACCCTCTCGGGAAGAACCGTCGTTTCCACTGGTTCCTTCAAGCTGTAATCTGGTTAATTAGAGCCAATTTGCTTTGGATCCAAACAGTGTTTACTGTCACAGGCAGGCAGGGGACAGTGCAGAATAGCCCCACAAACTCCCACAAGAAGACCGGAGGGTGTGCCACACATAGACGCGCCGTGCAGGCAGCCGGAAAGGCACAGGCCCTGGAGACCCGTGGAAACAGGACCGCGCCCGGGGCCCCACCCCCAGGGCCAGCAGCAACCCCAGGAAAGTCCCTGCACCTCTGGAGCCTGGTCCCCCGCACCCGACAGGGGCCATGAGGCCCCTCACAGGGCCCTGAACGTGAGTGAGGCTGAGGGCTGCAGAGCCTGTTGGGGGGCCCGCCTCACCCTCCCCTCCTCTGGCCCCAACCCGCAGCACCCACGCCACTGACAAGAACCGCTCTGCGTCCAGAGGACCCTCATCGGCCCAGCACTGCCCCTGAGCCTGCCCGCCAGGGCTGAGGATGCCCAGAAGATTGTGGCTGCGCCCCGGGCTCAGGGCCGGCCTGGCAGCGGTCCGGGCATGCAGTCCGGGCATGCAGAGCTGAGCGGGAGTATTCCGAGCATTCCCATGAGCCCCGTCCTCACCGGCTACCTGGGAATAGCTAGCACAGGAGAAAACCTGCTCCCTGCTCCCAGGATTAGCAGCCCCTGTGGTGGAGTCAGGATGTAAATACTCCCTCAGGTACCACGGGACTCAGAAAAGCCACACACAGTCCGAGCAGGCTTCCTGGCGGAGGTGGCGCTACGGGGCGGGCCCAAGCGGAGATGGAACCTGCTCGAACCTGCTCCCGCGAGAGGTGTGTGGTCCAGGGGCAAGAGCGCAGAGGTGGGGGTTGGAGGTCTGCGCAGCTCTGTCCCTGTCCTGCTGTGGGATTCGGGAAAGTCACATGGTCATCGGTAAAGTGGAAACATCCCCGAGCAGAGCACGGCTGTGCGCCTGAACGCCCGGGACGGTCTGCACGCGGAGGGGCCCAGCGCACAGATGTGGTCGGAGCGGGCGTTCCTACAGGGGCCGCGAGAGGAAGGTGTCGGTGTGGCGAGCCCTGGCGCTCCCGGCTGGGCCAGCGAGACGTACTTGAACAAGCCCCTCGACTCTGGAAGAGGGCATCAAGAATCCGTCGGGGGCCCAACTCCATCTTGTAGGCCACTGACCCCTGACAGCCCCCAGCGGGCAGGCAACGGGCCACGAGGGGGTCAGAGGGGACGCAGGGACTGAGACGGTGCTCGGAGCTTCTCCTTCTGGTCTGATGCCGGACTTGGAGGCCTGCTGGGATCGCCAGCCCTCCGTGCGTGCTTCAGGGCATGGCAGGTTCCCGCAGCGCCGCCTGTGGTCCCACTTGCCTCACCAACCCAGCTTTCACAGGGCAGGCCTGCCAGGTAAAGTACAAGACGCCCAGGTAGACTTGAATATCAGATAAACAGTGTCCCAGGTGGGATGATGGTGGGTAGGACACGCTGATGATAAGAATTATTCATTCTGAAATTCACACTTTCCTGGTCATTCTAATCTGGCAGCCTGACTCAGAGGTCCCCCATTGAACCGAAGTCACCTACGGGAGGAGTGAAGCTTTCCCCAGGGAATCCCAAAGGCAGAAGTTATATGTCCCTCATTGGCATGCAGTGTCCCCCCAAAACGGGACCTTGTCTCTCCTGTTGGATGGGGCACCCCCAAGAGTGAGGACTTGGAGCCCAAAATGTCTATTTTACTGCTTGAAGGAGTTCTGTAGCCAGCCCACTCCCAGGCAGAGACCCTGACCCCCATGGGCACGAGAACTTCCCATCACTCTGGGGGCACCGGGACGGGAAGCTAGCTGGGCACCTCAACGTCTCCCCACCCTCAGTCCCATGGCCAGTTTGCCTCTTCCTGGCCCTCAGCCCCACCAGTGCCGGGAAGCGCCCACCTCCAGAGCCTTAGACCTGAGCGCTAATGTCTCAGGATCATAACCAGCACCAACCCCAGGGATCTCATCTCTTCCACCACCCGCTGTGGGAATCCCTGCCCCTTGTCCCCCACATGGGGCACCCAGAATCTACTCACCTCTGAGAATGGCGCCCACCACAACACGGACTGTTCCTTTCTGGAACAGACTCGACAAGCCAGCAGTTCTTTCCTGAATTAGACTGCAGCCGGCATGCCTTGTCCCCCACCTCCCGGCCCCCGTGTCCTAGGAATGCCCTTCATGGTGTGAGGACAGCGGCATGCGCCTTCCCTTTCGGCATGTTCCTCTGGGCCCTCCAGCTGCCCCCACAGAGCTGTGTGTCCGGTGGGGCCCCAGTGTGTGCAGGTGCGAGCATCCAGCCCGTCAGCCCCTGCTCTGTTCTGGGAGATTCCACAGCTTCCGGGCCCCCAGAGGTTCCCTGGGAGGCTCCTGGGACTTATTAGTGTGAGGCCCCGAGGACTCTGTGCCAACTGCCTCAGCCTAACACTTAGAGGGTCGCGCACCCACAGCCCGGGGCCGCCGGAGGGAGGGGAGCCTTCCCTGCAGCCTCCCCGCCATCCCGCCTGGCCCGTGGGACCACACCTGACTCATGAAGCCAGCAAGCCTGCCCGAAGGTGGAGGGAAAATAACTCTCATTTTGGGAAGCTCTGTCAGAAACTCAGGGTGAGAGGCAGCGGGCCGGCTGGTGGGTGCGGATGAACCTGGGTGGGGGGCAGGCAGAAGCGCCGTCCACGGCCCAGGCGGGGTCATGCCCGGCCTGTTCCCACGGCGGCCAGGAGGACGGCTGGCTGGAGCAGAGCACAAGGGGGTCCTGGGCTCAGACGAGGTGGCCTCAGACCCAGAGAGGGCGGGTCCTGGGCAGGGGGGACGGGTCTGACTATTTCAACAGGCCCGGGTCCTCGAGGTGAGTCCAGCGCAAGGTGGACACGGCTCCCGGCGAGAGGCCGTGGTGGTAAGCCGGGAGCGGAGACCGTGGCTGGGCCAGGCCGAGGGCAGCGAGGGGAGCAGGTGCGGCTCCGGCAGTGGCCAGAGGGGCGGGTGGGGGTTACGAGAGAAGGAGCAGCCCAGAGCCGGCTGCAGGCCCAGTGACTGTCACCTCAGACATGGCAGGGGGCGGAGGTCCGGGGCCCGGTGGGCTCTCAGCTCTGTTTTGCGAGGATGGAGCGCCGGGTGGGGATGGCAGGACAGGAGGGGAGCGTGTGGGGCTGCGGGCAGAGGCATGGGGGAGGTGGGTGGGGAGGTGAGAAGCCAGCGACGAGAGCGGCTCCGGGCTGAGCAGGGCCCCCTTCCCGCCCCTGGAGAAGCTGGAGAAGCAGGTTCCAGCCAGCGGCCCCCGCCTGGCTTCTTGCTCTCAGAGCCTCGGGTTTGCTGAGCCTTCACAGCCTGACGGGCGGGCTCACTCTGAAGTCAGGCGGTCAGGGCCACCACTGTGGAGACGCCTCCTACTCTCGGGGTGACCAGGGCAGCCCCTGTGAGAGGCCCCTGTGAGGCGAGCCCCACACCCCGAAGCAGAAACCAGCCAGGGTGGGCGTCTGAGCCTCGTGGATCCCGCCCCACCTCCCGCAACTCCCCCGGGCCCCTGCAGGCCTGCACCAGTGGCGAGGACGGACGGACAGACGGCCCCTCTGCGCACCTCCAGTGCCCAAACAGCACGGGCCAGGAGGAGTTGCTGCACAATGTTTGCTGAGTGAATAACCGATCAAGACGCCAGTGAGTGAGCCTAGCACTGGATGAGCCTGGCTGGGGGCTTCCACCGCCCTGACAACTGGGGAGAGGGCAGTCTGCCCCGGGGGGATCTCCTGGCGGCTGGTTCGGCAGCCCCTCTCCTCGGCGTCTGGGGGTGCACTGGCCCCGGAGCAGAAGGCTGGGGCTGCAGCGCCTGAGTACTGGGGAGGGACGGCCCCTCTCCCTGATCAGGAGAAGAGAAATAATTTCATCAGGTCAGGACAAGGAAAGAGCAGAGCACTCAGGAAGCAGTAATGACACAATTCTGCATAATCGCCTCTTAAAAGCACTTTAACTCCTCAGAGGTGCGGGGCCTTTCGGTTTAATTGATCCTCGGGGCACAGAAACAGTGCTGGCAGCAGGAAAGGGGTGCTGGCCCGGGCTCCTCCAGGCCTGCCACCTCCAGCTCAAACTAGGGTCAGAGAGGGACAGAGCACTTGGGGACAGAGACCAAGCCTGGGGCGCCGTCCCTGCTGGCCTCCCTCGGACGTCCCCAGCACCCTGGGCACCGCAGCGTGTCCGCCAGACGTGCGGGCGACCCGAGCAGCCACCTCCCTGCAGAGGAACGTACTCTCCCTGTCGTCGCCAGCCCCAGGTCGGGGGTGGCCCTCAATCCACCTGTCCTCTCCACAACAGGGCCCTGGGCAACAGGGTGGCCCCCCCGCACCGCTCGGCCCGGAGCCCCAGACAAGGAGGGCTCGGGATGAGCTCGCAGACGGCCGGGCTGGGGCAGCCACAGGGGCACTGAGCTTGAGGCCGCGCTGCCCACGGTACTTGCCGGACGGGGCCGGCCCAGGAGGACCGAGTGCCAGCAAGCTGGGTTGGGGTTGGCAGGGGTGGGTTCCACTGAGCCAAGCTGCCACCAGCTGAAAGGAGGGTGCAGTGTCAGGCAGACGTGCCCCCACAGGGCCATGGGGGTCTCAAGGCTGGGCCAAAGACAGTCAGTTGCTGATTTATTCTTATGATTGATAACAGTGATTATAATGTCAAAGAAAATGAATATAAATGGCCCTCAGGGAAGGGGAAATGTAGCCATAAGTTTGAGCTTTAGGAAGGAAGTCAAATACAGCTTCCAGTTGGAGGGGCTGCAGTTGGGGCGAGAGAATGAGCGGCCAGAGGAGGACGGAGGTGGATCCTGAGGGAGGTCCAGAAAATAGTTTCCTCAGTATGGATTGACTGTGAGAGCATTGTTCACACTGGCCACCTACCTCCTTTCAAGACTATGGGCTTTTCACTCAAGAAAGATGGGCTCTTTACAAAAGTATGATTGTTTTCAAAAATAGATACCACGTCTTATTTTCTTGGTAAATTGTCCTCCCTCTCCATCTCCCCATCCCATCCTAGGTCAGAAAGGTGTCCAGCATACAGTAGACATTCAAAAAATAATTGATGAGTGACAGGATGAGGAGTGGGTGGATAAGTGAATTGATGGTGGGGGGGTGGACGTATGGATAGTGGATAGATGGATGGTGGATGGATGGATGGATAGATAGATGGATGGTGAATGGTAGATGGATGTTGATGGATGGATGGTAGATGGATGGTGGATGGGTGGATGGATGGATGGTGTATAGTGAATGGATGGATGGTGGATGGATGGCGGATGGGTGGATGGTGAATGGTGAATGGATGGATGGTGGATGAATGGTGGATGGATGGATGGTGGATGGTAGATGGATGGTAGATGGATGTTGATGGATGGATGGATCGATGGATCGATGGATCAATGGATGGATGGTGGATGGATGGTGGATGGATGGTGGATGGGTGGATGGATGGATGGATGATGAGCAGATCCGTGAGTCAGTGCTGTCTAGTCCAGCCCCTTTCAGACTGCCCAGAATCACTGTGCCAGGGTCTATGTTGACCTTCTGACCTCAGTCTCCTCTTCATCTACCGTCCACACTGAGGCTGGCACATTAACCCCATTGCCCCACTGCTGTCCCTTTGCCTTTCAGGCCCCTCAGTCCTTACCATAACCTGCCTTCTGTCCTGCCCCTTGTTTACTTCCTGCACCTAAAGACTGTCTGCAATGGACCCCCTCCCTGATTGACCGCAGGTGACAAGGTGCTGCACACCCATCTTACCTCCTGAGACCCTCTGGGCCAGTCCAGGCCCATCGCAGATGCCCCCTCCCCCGAGGCCTCTCTTCACCTGCTGACAGCTGGGAGCCCATGCTGTCCCCACCTCCCTTTCCCTGCTCTATCCTTGGGCCGAACTAGGCCTCGCCTCTAACTCATGGCACTGATGAGCGGGTAGATGGGACCCAGCAGATGCCTCGTCCTTAGTACAGGGAGGAAACAGCTTGTCAATGCCATCGTGACATTCGGGCCCAGCCTGGGGGACCTGTGCCCCCTGCCTGCTTTTCCTCCACAGCAAGACCCTTCTCCAAGGCTGGAGAGCACAGTGGGAAGGGCCACTGCCCAGGGGAAAACCCCACCCTCCTCTGCCAAGAGGCCTGTCTCCCAACCTGGCCACAGACTGTGAGCAATGCCTCCTCCCTGGCCCTGGGCCTGAAGGCTAATGTCCCCAGCAGGAGGCTGCCTCCATTTCCACATGGAGCCACCAAGGCCCAGAAAGGGAGAGGAACTTACCCAAGGTAGCCCAGCGTGGGCCAGGAAGGCTAGACCTCACCCTTGTAAGGGTTGTTCCAGAGCAGAACTCTACGATTGCAGAGGCACAGCCTGGCTCCCTCCTCCTGCCTGCCACACAGCCCACATATGTTGTGTGTCTGCTGACAGCCAGGCACCTCTTGTGTCTGCCCTCAGAGAGCTGGGGACATCCACAGAGCGGGGGCCCAGGGGTCTGACTCTGGCTCCAGAGTGCTGTGTGAGCCGAGGAGCCTCTCTGAGCCTGTCTCTCTGACAGCAACTTTTTGTGTCCACGGTCAAGAGCAAGAACTCCGCAGCCCCACGGTTTGAATGCCATGTGACCTTGGGCCTGCGTGAGCCTGTTTCCCCATTTGTAGATGGGGATGAAGACGTGGCGTGCCCGACTGTTGAGGACACTAGGGGAGATCAACCAGGTGAGCGTGGCCCCGAGTTTGGCACGTCCCCTGGGCAGGGACAGCTCCTGCAAAACAGGACGACGGTGAAGGCCGGGAGCCTGGAACTAAGGACCCAGCAGCTCCGCGGGCAGGGGTGCACTGAGCGTGGTTCACAACGGGAAGAGACCAGAAGGCGGCCTCCATGGTTGCGGCTCCAGGAGGCGCTAGAGAAGCAAAGGGGACAGGGTGAGGCTGGCCTGCAGGAGGGAGTGACAGAGAGGCCTCCCCACTAGTCCTGGCGGCCCGGGCTCCCTGCCCTCCGATACTCTGCCCGGGGCGGCCCCCGCAGACTTGGCAAAGGAGGGTCAGAGCGGCGAGGGCTGCAGGGTGGGCTGCCCCCCGCCTGCCTCCCACCTGCGCCCCGCCCAGTGCCCCAGAGCCCCTGGCTGCCTGTGGTTGGCGTGCGGACCCGCAGGGTGAAACCCAGGGCTGGGGCTCACGGGGTGCCTTTCCTACTTCAGCATGTCTGCCTCTGCCTGTCCAGGAAGTCTCCGGAGTTGGTTTAGGAGACGTTGGCAGATCTTGGCTGACAAGCAAGCCTCTCCTCCACGGCACAGAATGCGAGGGGTGCCTGCGGCAGACAGGGCCGCCGGCCGGCCTGGGGAGGCGCGCGGGGCTGCCGTGGGGCCCGAGATGAGCAGCCCCCGCGGCCCGCAGCGCCCTGAGGCCCGCGCCTGCACCAGCCCGCTCTACTCATGAGCCCCGTCTTGCCGGCACTTCAGTGCGTGAGCTGGGTTTCGGGCTCTCTGATGTCCAGCGGGCAGGTGCGTGAGGCCACCACGCCGTCTGGACCCTCCCGTTCGCCAGCAAATGATGTTGTTCTGAACCCGCGGTGGCCGTGCGCATCGAGCAAGTTGCATCTTCATTCTCCTTCCCTGTTTCTGTATTTTGTTCCAGCTTCAATCCATGCCATTAAGGCGTCAGACGCACGCAGCCCGGGAGGCCTGACCGTGGGTTCCTCGGCTGCAGGGAGGGACAGCTGGCCACGGCGGCCCGGGCCACACAAGCCACGCAGGAGCCACAGGGATGAGGATGCTGCAGGCACCGGGCACTGCCTCGCCGCCATTCAGAGCGGAGAGACGGCGGAGTGCACAGAGGCTGGGGGGCTTCATGGCTGTGGGCAGTCGAGAGAGTCTCTCCAAACCTCTGAGCTTCACAAATACGAGCTACAGGCCACACGTGGCACCTGCTGGCTGGGACAGGTGGACGGCCGGCTCCGGTGGGTGTGCGGGCCCCAGGGCTTCAGCGGCTTAACAGAGCCCTGGGCGGGGAGGGGTGAGAGCTGCAGGGGCCTGTGGTGGCCCCAGCAGGTGCCTGAGCCTCCCGTCGACTGGGCAGGTGTCAACACCCTCGAGGACAGGGCCACCTCTTGCCCACTGTCTGCCCAGCGCCCAGCCCACCACTAGCTGCCAACAGGTGACAGGGTGTGACGGTGAGCAGCAGGCCCCAGGTCACCCTGCCCCATGGGGCCCTCCCCCCGGCCTCCCCCCCAGCCCTCCCTCTGCTTCTCCAGGGGACTGTTCTCGAGTTTGGTAAGTCCAGGGGGCCACCCCAGGCGCCTGCTGGACTCAGGGAGCAGGGGCTGGAGGAAGCAGGAACCACACCTTCCCACCGCCTCCAGTGTCCCCAAGCTGTCCCCTCGCTGGCAGCCGGGCTCGGGCTCAGGAGGCTCAGAGGCCAAGGGCCCTGCTGGAGCAGAGCCGGAGCTCAGGCAGGTGCTCCCCGTGGGCCGCCCGCGGGCACCGGGCCTCCCAGGAGCCCCCCTGCTGCACTGTACTCGACTGAACACGCCAGGAGTATTCTGCACTGTTTTATATCCCACGGTTTACAAGGAGGGAAAAGGGCACTAAATGTCTGATGAAATAATACATTAAGGACAAATAAACGAGCAATGTTCTTTTGTCTCAAGCATTTTCCCACAAGAAGTAACACATATTTATTTGCAACAACAACGAAAATCAAATACCAAGGGGCGCCTGGATGGCTCAGTCGTTGAGCGTCTGCCTTCGGCTCAGGTCATGATCCCAGGGTCCTGGGATCGAGCCCCGCATCAGGCTCCCTGCTCAGCGGGGAGCCTGCTTCTCCCTCTGCCCCTCCCCCTGCTCATGCTCTCTCTCTCTATCTCCCTCACTTTCTCTCTGTTAAATAAATAAATAAAATCTTTAAAAAAAAAATCAAATACCAAGAAGTAGAAAGAGGGAGGGGGTCACCCACCATCCCAACCCCCGAAGATAACGGGACTTTTTTCTAGGCATAGCTTTGTCTTAAAAAAAAAAGGTTCCACTTATATTTGATTAAACCCTTGATGAATCCTTCCCGAGAGAGAACCTTTGCCAGAAAGGATTGGCATGTCCGGTTGAAGGGTGACCTCGGACGCGGGGTACCCCGTCAGAGGGTCCGGCCTTCCCCACGCACACACGTCCAGGCCGGTCAGGGGCTTCGTCGGAGGTGAGGACAGGGATGCGCTCCTGCCGAGGGTCCCAGGTCCGCTCACGGGTCCTTCCCTGCAGTGACACTCTCAGAACTCGGAGACCGCAGGGCCTTGAAGACCCCACCTCCTCTCCCATTCGCTTCAGCGACTCCATTCCAGCGGAGCCAAAGGCAGGACAGCGCCCTGATGGCCGCGGGGTTGGGAACACAGCGGTCCTCCAAACCCGTGAACAGCCACGTGGCTCAGCGTCCACTCCAGACCTGCCACGTCCTGATGGCATAGCGTCCGCTCCGTGTCACTCCCTGAGCCCCTCGAGCTGTGGAGCAGCCTGGGGACAAGCTCCTGCTTGTTCACTAGTGCCCCCCACCCCACAGAGGGGTTATTCGTGGCCAGAACACATTCCTCCCCTGCCAGCCGGCGCCCGAGGAGACGCATGTTCAGGGCGCCGGTCGGCTCAGGCACGGTTCCCTCCCTCACGCTCCAATCGCCCCTCTCTTCCTTCTCTTCCCAGGGCCCCCAGAGACCGTCCGGGAGTCTCAGCGCAGGAACAGCGGCCCCCGCACCCCTCCGCCCTGGACCTGGAGCGCCAGCTCACCCTGTGCATGATAGCAGCGTCCCGCGGGGCCGCCCCCACCCTGGTCACCCTCCTAGTCCCCCCTTCGAGCTTCAGAGCCAGAATCCGCAGGAGAGGTTTCAGATGCCTGCCCTCTCCTGTTTTCAGGACAACTGCCCTGTCCTTTGCTGCAGCAATTCCCGCAGGACCCTTCTTGCTCTGGGGTCTCCAGGTGAGCGAGGAGGGACCCCTGGATGTCCTCAGACCCGCCTCCTGCAGGTGCTGGTCAAACCCCCCAGGCGGCTAGAAGGTGGCGGGGACAGCACTCACCCCGTTCACTCTAGGACTTTGGAAGCCCCTCCAGGGTAGGTGGGCTGGGGCGGGGTGCCCTGGCTCCCCTGACGAGCTGCCATTCGGGAGAAAAACGTAATTCCCAGCATGTGCCGCTCTCTCTCCTCCAGACGTAGGGGAGCACCCCAGCCAGAGA
This sequence comes from Phoca vitulina, assembly GCF_004348235.1. Classification (NCBI taxonomy): domain Eukaryota; kingdom Metazoa; phylum Chordata; class Mammalia; order Carnivora; family Phocidae; genus Phoca; species Phoca vitulina. Next base: position 33,436,734 of record NW_022589721.1, read on the forward strand.
GCAGCGGTCCCCAGCCCCCTCCTGCTGGCTAAGCCTCATTTGCTGGGCGTGTCCTCTTGCTGGGGGGTGGGATACACTCTGTTGTCCCAGCGATGTGCAAGCTTTCCAGGAGAAGCACGTCACGGTTGGTACAAGCCTCGAATTTCTACCTGGGTCAGACCAAAAGGACGGAGAGGAGGTCTTTCCGCTGGGTGCACCACAGTGGGCCAGGGACACCTGGACCAGGGGGGCCAGCGCCTGCATTCTGGGGCAGGGTCCCCACAGACCTGGTTTTCGTGTCCTGGTGACCCTTCCAACGTCCCCTACGGGAGGGTCGTGTCCCCCTCTGTGTGCGGGGAGCACCTTACACCCGAAGTTTGGAGGAATGGATGCCATGGGGGAGTGAGCGAGTCCTGGAGCGTCTCATCCTGGGACGCCGGGAAAGGGAGCTGCCCTGCCACCCGGGAGCCTGGATGTGGTCTGCACCCGCCCCATGGACACTGCAGGTGAGGTCCCGGCAGACGGGGAGCAGGGTGCTGGGTGCCCCCGGTCTGTGGCCCCGCGAAGGCTCGCCGTACAACCGGAGCACAGAGCTCCCAGGCTGCAGCTGCACTGACCAGCGTGAGCATCGGAGGCTCGACCTTCGTCACGGTGCCAATTCGGGGAGCATGGGCCATGCTCGGGGTTTCGGCTTCACTGTGAGACAGCCGTGAATAGACTGGCTGCTCACTGTGCAGATGGTGACGTGTGCAGTGACGTATTGGTCCGTGCGAGCTGCATTTCGCTAAATGACAAGTCCAGCTGACATGATCCCACCCACCTCCCACCTTATTGCCTCGCGTGCTGTGTGCACGCAAAATGTGAGAGGTGCTGCCCAGGCCTGTGGGGTCATGGTTGTTGTGTTCTGCATGCTTCAGCTATCGATACGTTACAGATTCATACGTGGACTTACACTAATTGGGGAATGACACCTGAGGAGCTGGAGTCGGGTCGTCTAGCAGCCCGGCTGCGTGAGGCTCCTGGGTGCCCGCTCCGGGGGGGCACCGATGGGGCCAGACCACGTCAGACTCTTGGCTGGGTCGGCTCTGGCCTCAGCCTCCTGTCCAGCCTGCCCTCCGGCCGGTGTCTTTCTCAGCAACAGTGAATCGGGAGTCCCCAGCTTGGTTCCCAGAAGCACTCAGCACCCACCAGCTAGGGGAAGTCAGCGCTGTGAGCAGAGCCGTCCACGCCGGCGTGGCTGTGGGCCCTGTGGGCTGGTGTCCCACGACCACCTCCAGGGACACCTCCCACCCACTGCGCCCAGGACAGAGCTGCTGGGGCAGTTAGACTACCTGTTTGTCCAGACACCTGCCCAGGGGCTCGCAACCACCAGACACGGAGCCGTATGTGGATCTCACGTGGACCGGGGTCTCAGTGCAGCGCCCCCCCACCATCCCGCCATCCTGCATGCTCGGAGAGGCCACGCCGCCTTGCAGCTGGCCCCTTCCCAAGCCTGGCTGGGCCTGGGGCAGGCTGGCTCCCCCAGGCCTATAGTCAAGGCAGGCCATCCTGGTGATGCCCGGCTGGCGTGAAGCCTGTCACCGCGGCCACCCCTACTCTCAGGTCCAGGCCACCCTCACTTCTTGCCAGTGACTCAGTGCCAGAACTTCTAGTGCATCCCGCCCCCGCCAAGGACAAGTAGACACTGCCCAGTTAAATTAAATTTCAGACAATGGATTTGTTTTATTAGTAAAGCTATGTCCCCTCTGATATTTTGGAAATACTTATACTAAGAGGTTATTGGCTGTTCACCTGAAATTCCAGTGTAACGGGGCACCCTGTATTCTATCTGCAGCCCTTCGTCCAGCCGGTTCGTCTCACCCAGGCCAAGGCCATCTCTTTCCACATCTGCTGAAAACCCTTTCCAGGCTCTGCACCAGGCCACCTTGTTCTCTGGCTCTGGCCGCACCCCTTCCCATACGCCCCCAGACCACCCAGCGGAGGCCAGGTGCCCACATGGTGGGGGTTGGGGTTGTATTTCCTGCCGCCGTGGAGGGTGGCCGTGTCTGGGCGGCGAAGGCCATGGAGGTGACGCTGCTGACTGAAGGGGTGGCGCTGATGGGGCAGCTCTGGGCATCCTCGAAGTCACAGTGCCCTGGATAAGGTGGGGGGCCGGTCACCAAGTGGCAATGACCAGGCCACCCACACAGCACTTCTGGGGTGCGGGTGAAGGCAATTGAGCCAGATGGGGTCTTGGATACCCCCTGGGGAAGGGACCTGGGTCCCCCAGACCCATTCTGAGTTGGCTAGCTCTGCCTCAGACCCGCAGATGGGACTCAGATCCACTCTCGGGCCTGAGTCCAGGAAGGGGCCCACGCAGGGGGTTGGGCACCACGGCCTCGCCTCCCAGCTTCCTGGGGGCTCGGAGGGCACGAAAATGCACACGGCAGCCATGAGACATGTAGTCGCCCCTCGGACCAGCCTGAGCCCAGAGTCCCGGGCAGCTGCTGACTGTGGGCGAGGCGCTCTCTCGGGAAGGCTGTGATCTATGAATAACGGAAGGCCCTTCGTCTTCAATTTCAGGATGCAACGTGATGAAGGTGCTGCTCTCGGGCTTCAAACACGCTGACACCTTAAATCAACCCGAACCACCCTGCTGCCATCCCGGGCATTCCCCTGAGGCAGCGGAGCCCCCACGTCCCGGAACAGGCCCCCCACCCCATGGCTGTCTCCTCTATGCGCCTGTGTTCTGTCATTGTTTTCACCCTGAGTGTGGCCAAGGGGGGTGGCCTCTGCCTCTTCCGTGTTCCCCACACCCAGCCCCGGGGCCCCGATTTGGGGCAAGCCCCGGGGAGCCGGGTCCACCTGCAGCACGTGTGGGGACGCAGGTGCACGATCCGCGGGCCGGCCCCAGGCTCGGGGCAGTGGTCTGCAAGCAGGCAGTGACGGCCGTGTGCCGGGCAGGGGCACAGCTGCCCAGGCAGCGACCAGCCAGCCACCTCCAGGTCAGGGAGGGCAGTGGTCATGACCTCTGGGGCACGTGCTGGGACCCCCGCCTCCTCAGCAGGGCTGCGCCTGGGGCACCCGCACAACCACACACATGACAGTTCCCCGTGGCTCAGGCTCATAGCTGTATGCCGAATGAGGAAACTGAGGCACAGAGCAGCAGGACGCCCACTCTCCGCCAGAGAGCAGGACTAGCACTGACTTGGCACTTGTGTGTACCTGGCCCTTCCGTCCGTTGCCTCTCCAGCCCCCACAGCAGCCCGTGGGGCCGATCCCAGTGCCTCGCCCACTTCACAGACTCGGGGAGGGCCAGCAACTCCAGGTCAACGTTCAGAGAAGCAGGCAGAGTCCGCGTCCAAGCCCACGGTCTGCCTTCAGCGGCCGCGCTCGCTCTAACCACTGAGCCGCCTGCCCCAGCTCAGCGTGCCTGGGCCCTGAGCTTCACCCGGCTGTGCAAGGCCACCCGAGGCTTAGCTCGTCTTCCTGGGGCACCGAGATTGTTTGAAGATTTGAAGCTAGAAAATGAAGTAATTTCACTGGTAAGTGACTCAGAACATTATGTTTAGATTGGAACAAACATGGCTATATTATGAACACAGAATTTTTAAGATGTAATAAGAGATGTCAGGGAAATATCAAGGCACTCACGTTGCCTTTCTGCTGCTAGCTGAGCTCTTCCACTTGCCGAGGGCAGAAGTGACCCTTACGGGACCCCGGGATGCAGGCGTTATTATGCCTAATCACAGGGAAGTGGTAGAGAACCAGAGAGGGCAAGCTACTGGCCCAGGATTGCCCAGTGGCTAATATGCACAGTGGGGCTCAAGCACGTCTCTCGTGGCCCCAAGAGCAGGGTGTCCAGAGGGTGTGACGGCCAAAGCAAGGCTGGGGCATGGGGAGGCCATGCCAGACACAGGGATTGGAGCTTCCCTCCTCTGACTCACACACCTGTGTGGGCTCCCATTGCTCCCACCCCCAACTGGTGCATCCTGTCCCCTCTGAGCCTCAAGGACTTTACCTCCACAGAAGGAAAAGTGACACTTGCCACATGGGTCTGCAGGAAGGCTGGGTGGGGAGACATGTGGCAGCAGCAAGCCTGCACCCAGGCATCGACACTTCACTAACCTGTTACTCGGCCCTCTTATGTCACCCACACCCTCATGTGTCATCAGTTGTCCACCCACTGGTCTCACAACAGCCTTTTGCCCACAACAGCCCTGGTAATATCTTGGTCTCCAGTATGGACTCAGAGCCAGGTCACTGGTCACTGTCACCATTATGGATAGAAGGATGGGTGAATGGAAGGATGGGGGATGAATGGAGGCAGATGGATGGATGGAGGCGAATGGATGGATAGATGCTGGATGGAGGATGGATCAGTGGGTGGATGGATGGATGGATGGATGGGGGTTGGTGGGTGAGGAATGGATGAATAGGCAATGGATGGGTGGTTGGATGGATGGATGGATGGATGGGGATGAATGGAGGCAGATGGATGCATAGAGGCGAATGGATGGATGGGGGATGGATGGATGGATAGATGAATGGATGGATGGATGGGGATGATGGGTGAGGAATGGATGAATAGGCAACGGATGGATGGATGGATGGACCAACAACGGATGATGAGTGGGTAGGTCAATATCAAGTGCAGGGGATGATGAGGAGAACATGCCTTCTCCTAAGACTACCGCTAACTGGCCCTATGCTGACCCATGAGGCTTTCACCCTGAAGTTCCCTTAGAGGAGGTCCAGGGTCTCTCAGATGGTGGAGGGGGGTGTGCTCCAAGAGGCAGGGCTGTACATATAGGGTCACTTCCGAATCCCCACTCCAACTGTGAGAGAATCTTCTCCAAGCTGGAGAGAGGGGTGACCTGAAGGAGCTTCCAGCCCCCTCCCAGCCCCCAGCCAGGACTTGGTACCCATACCCGTCCCTAGGGATGCATTGCTTTCTTTCTGGACACCACACTCCTTGTGTTCCCAGAGGGGCAGAGAGAAGGGCCTGGGGTTGGTGACGTCATCCTTGCAGAGCCAGACCGACGGAGCAAGGCTGAGAGCCAGGGGTGGGTGGACGCTGGTACAGGGACAGCAAACGAGGGGAAGCAGACCCTGCCGCCACCTGCCCCTCCCCAACTTGAACAGGGTCCTACAGACCCCGGGTTCCCCAGAGGCAGCCTGGCCTGGTGGGTGAGCCACAGCCGCTGAGTGCTCTCAGCCCACCCTTCCTGGCCAAGTGAGCTGGGGGGGGCCCGGACCGCCCCTTCCCCCCATAACATGAGGAAATAGCCGGGCCCGCATTGCAGCCCAGCCCCCCACACACAGCCTGGCTCCCTCGGAGCTCAGAATGTCAGCTGTTGTCACTACTGTGGAGAAAAACAAGGCCCCGGAGAGGCCGCAGTCCCCTGCCCCGTGGACCCCAGAATTCCGGTGTCCTGGCCCCCAGCCCCTGCTGAGCCCACCCCGACCAGACCTCCCTCAAACAGGGGTGACTCCCCAGTGGAACACCATGCTCGGCGCAAACTGCATTAGTGTGTGGGGCGAATCATCCTTGCTGGCTGGGCCTGGGCCAATCCCGTCAACTCCCTGGGCCTCAGGGGATGGGTGGGAGGACTGGGGAGATGAAGTCCGCGGAACCCCAGCTGAGGCGTCCTCGATGGATGGACTGGGCCAGGGAGGGGCAGGGAGGAAGAGTTCGGCTTCCCACCCAGCACAGGCCTGGCCCGTAGTAGACGCTCAAAAAATGTTTGTTGAACTGAACTGAAGGGGAAAATTGACTTTCTTTGCTGAGTGCAACCCAGAGCCCTCTGATCGATGGCGGCCATCGCTCCCTCCTGCTTTATTAAGTGGCCGCACTGTTTGTGTTTGTAACTGCCAGAGAAAAGTGAGGCACGCCTTCGACTCTGGGAAAATCATGATCTTACGCCGCGTGCTGATGGAACCCCGACAGCGTGTGGCTCCCGGAGTGCAGGGAGAACGGGCTGGGCAGCCTGATGCAGGGACGGGGTCTGGGCCACCACCCCCTTGGGCCCCGTCACTCTGGCCAAAGGAGCTGCCCCCTCCCCAGACTCTGTCTCAGAGCAGAAGGAGACGTGACCAGAACAGGCTCCTGGCTGTACCTCTGGCACCCCCAGCCTGGGCGCACGGTGGGGGCAGATGCACGCTCTAGGGAATTGCAAGCTGGTGGGGTCAGGGCTGGGGTGAGCCATCTGTCGGGCAACGGCCGTCCTCCCCTCTCCCCGGTGCCCAGCCAGCCGGAGTTGAGGGCCCACCCCCACCTGGCGTCTCTCTCTCCCTCTCTCTCGGCCCCTCTTGGCCTGCCTGCACCTCTTGCTCCGTCTTTGTTCCCCAAGGCTGGTGTCTAGCCAGCAGGGGCAGCCCCTCCTTCACCACTACCCCTGGCCCTACCTGGCATCCAAGACCTGAGGGTCTTGACAGACTCGTCCCAGCAGACCCTGGGTGCCTCTGGGCTCCCCAGAACCCTGCAGGCCAAGCCACGTGCCAGGAGGTGGGAGCAGACCCAGGAGCTGCCTGGAGCTGGGATTCGGGGACAAGCACCTGGGCCCACATGACTGGGGCTGGGAAGGCAGCTAGCTGGGGACATCAAGAGGAGGCGTCCGTTGAGGAAGGAGTGGGTTTGGACGAGCAGCCCCCTCAGGGAGGGTGCTCCACAGAGGAGGGCCCCCGCTGACAGGTGAGGGACAGCAGACCACAGCTCCCACCCCAGGCTGATCTGGCTCCAACATCACTCCAGGAGCCCCCACTCTGGGTCACGCCTGTGCAGGGCTTGGGGAATTCTCAAGGATACCTGGGGGCCTCTGTCTCCCCCTCAGGTCTGTCTCCCCCTCAGACCATGTGCTCCTGAGGGAGACCGGTGCCTCCCTCCTCTGGGCCCGGCTGCAGTGCACAGGTCCTCTGTCCCCCCATCAGGACCCTGGGAGAAAGGGGCAGACACAGGAGGCCCACCCCAGGGACTCACCTTCCCCAGGGGGACCCTGGTCCTGGACCCACTGTGCTGTGTCCAGATGGCCCAGGGACACAGGGCCTGTCCACCGGCCGCCCCTGCAGGGGGGTAGATCCTCCCAGAGCTCCCTTCTCCTGTCCGATTGGCTTTTCCCCAGCTGCCCCCTCCCCACCAGCTGCCAGATTGTTCCTTAATGTCAAGCACTGGTGGGTGGATGTCAGCTTTGGTCTCAGCCTCGGTCAGAAACCACACTTGATAGGATAGCACATAACTCCGTCCAAAGCCAGAGGGATCAGCTCCTCAAACCCATGGCTCTGTGAACCTCCCTCTCCACACCCTGCCTGCCACCCCGTTCTTCCCACGCGGCGACAGCTGCTGGGCCCCTAACCCCCCACCCACCCACACCCCAACATGGCTTCTGTGAAACCGGGGGTCAGGGTCAGCATCCATTCTGCTCAGCATGTTGGGGGATGCAACCACATTGCCGTCACCTTGTCACCTTCCCCACCACCAGCGATCTCACCCACAGCCCACCGTCTCCCCACGCCCAGCACGCCCACCACCGCCTGTGCGCGAGGTGCCCAGCGTCCGTCGCCCCGTCCTGGCCCGCCTCTGCAGACGGTGCCCCGACATCAACCCACACGACAGCGACAGACACACAACGCAAACCCGGGGAGAGCTGACAGCTCTGCCAAGAAGACGCACAGTGGCCGCTGAGCACGGGGCCAGGCGCTCCACGCCGCTCACCGTCGGGGACGCAAACCAAGCCACCGTGAGACACGCCTCACACCCAGGAGGATGGCTGCCGCCGGGGGAGAACCACAGGTGCTGTGAGAACGTGCAGAAACGGGCCGCGTGCGCTGCTGGGATTGTAACGTGGCGCAGCCGCTCGGAAACCCGTCTGCAGTTTCCTCAGAAAGCTAACCACAGAATCACCTCCTGATCCCACGTTTGCCCTTCTGAGAACGAACCCGAGAGAAAGCACAGCAAGGACATGCCCGTCTTCACAGCAGAGTGATTCCCAGGAGCCAAAAAGTGGAAGCAGACCAAGTGTCCACGAGCGGATACACAAAACGTGGTCCATCCACAGGATGGTGTATTCTTGTTCAGCTTGAAAAGGGGGGAAATGTGGTTACCTGCTACCTTGTGGATGAACCTGGAGGACATGACATTGCATGAAATGAGCCAGCCACAAAAGGACAGATCCTGCAGGATTCCACGCATGCGAATCACCTGGAGTCGGCCTGCGATGGAGGGGCCGGGGGCTGGGGCCGGGAGGTGCTGTTTAATGGGGACACTGTCGGTTTGGGAAGACGGGAAGAGCTATGCGCATGGCTGCACGGCAGTGTGAGTGAGTGAATACCGCTGAACGGCCCACTTAAAGATGCTTAATAAGGTAAATTTTAGGTCATGTGTATTTTGTTTTAAGGAGAGAGAGGCTCAGCCCATCAGGCCTGTGACATACAGATTCACCCACAGAAATTGCAAGGAAAACCCAGTGAGCGTCTGAGGTCAACAGACAAGGACAATTTCCAGCTGACCCGGGGAGGAGGTGACCTCACCTCTGTCCTGAGTCATCTGAGGCTTCCCAGAGGCGGGAAGAGACACCAGCGCCGGGCCTCCCGGACCGCGGCCCACCGGCCGAGCCTGTCTGGAAGGCCCCTAGCAGAGTAAGCTGGGGCCCCCCAAGGCCGGCCTGCAGCCTCGTGGTCAGCCAATGTACTGTCCTGGTTCTGAGAGTCCGGGGGCTCACATCCCGCCTTCCAGTGACATGAGCGGAACCCGACCGAATGATAACGAAGCTGTACCTTCAGCGAACCGTCATGCCCCGCATCCCGGCGAGTCCTTGAAGCAGGGGTGGGCAGCAGGGGCCGGCCTGGCCTCTTCCCAGCCTCTTCTGTCCACAGCTCAAGCCTCCATCCTTGCCATTGTCCGGGCCTGTGTCTGCCCCCCTGCTAAGGCGGAGTCTGGGCCTGGCCTCCCCGTTGGGTCCAGTACCCTCCCCTCCCACTCCACGTGTGCCCAGAGCAAAGCCCAGCAGATGCTTGCGGGATGGGTGAACAGATAATTGAACAGTGAAGGTACATCCAAGCCAGGGATGGGAAAGGTGAACACAGGGGTGGGTCTCCAGGGAGAACGTGGGCCACAAGGAGGGGTCCAGACCCATGGCCCTGTCCACACTGGCGGACGCCTGCTAGCCTCGAGCCCTTTGACCACCGCATGTGGCAAGTACATGCATTAATACATGTTATCTGAGCACCTACGATGTGCAGAGCCTGGGCTGGGCTGGCCCAGAGTCTTGACAGATGCACATGAGACGGTTAACAGCATAGACTCCGGACTCAAGATACACCGTCAGCCCTGCCCTCTGCCAGCCATGTGAGCTCTCTGAGCCTCAGTTTCCTCCTGTGTGGAATGGGGATGGCAGCACCCACACCGTACGCTCGAGGGGAGAATGGAAGGGCATCAGATAAGGCAAGGCCAGGGGCAGTCCAGGGGCAAGGCCAGGGGCAAGGCGCAGGTGTGTCGAGGGCCCAGCAGGGCAGAGAGGAGCCCGTGCTGAAGTCCTTGGGTGCTGCGCAGGGAGTACAAACCTCGCCTATTGGCAGTAGGGAGCCATGGGGGGCACCGGAGCTAGGGAGTGGCGTAAGCAGCCTCTTCCGCAAACCCTCCCTGGTGGCTGCAGCCCCTGTGGGCATGCCCCAAGTCCTGCGCCCATGCACCCCCTTCCCCACTCTGGAGCACCGGGAGGGGGGACAGCATGGGCTAGGATGAGCTGTGTTCTCCCTCACAGCCCTGCTTGGGAACGCCCCGCAGGGGCTCGGAACGGGCCATCACGGGGCCCCGAGACGTCTCCGTTCCCCATCTCGTCCCTCGGGTGTTTCCGGGGGCCATGAGAGGTTGGCAAGGCATCAGCAGCACCCAGAAGGGAGGCTGCTGACGGAGAAGGGGGGTGTGAGGACAAAGCCAGCTGGGAGATGTCAGGTGGGATATTTATGGAATTCTTCAATAAGAGGCTGGGAGGGTGAATATATTTATGATTCGAAGTGTCTCCTGAAACAACCACGCACCCTCAGAAATGTATGCAAATTCTTCTGAAGGCCTCTGGAGGGGGGGGGGGTGGGGGGGGGGGGGGGGGGGCTCTGCAGGGGGCAGGGCGGCCCCCCCACACGCCGCTGCTGGGCTGCCGGAGAAGCCCTGGAGGGCCGGCCTGCCCTCCTCCTTGTCCCCCATGAGGGCCCGTCTCAGGCATAAAGGTCGCGACCTCGGGAAGCCCCTCTCTTGTTTCGTGCCCCCGCTGTCATGAGGACACGGGCTGCCGGGCTGCCGCGGCACCGGCCTCCTCCCCCACCAGCGTTCACCCACGTGTCCCTTCTGCTGACCATAAAGCCCTAGAGCCAGGACCCCGACCGTCTTGCCCGCCGCGGTCCCTGCTCCCAGGACGGCCCGCGCCGCCGCCCAGAGACTCAGCGCATGACGGAGTGAGCCAGGGGAGGCAGGCACCAAGGAAGCCAAGCAGGAGGGCCCCGGCCGCCCTCCAGGGTGTCGTCCACTGTGTCGCCGAAACCAGCTGGTCAAACAGCCTGCTTTGCAGGAGAAATCCGGAGCTGGAGGCCGAGCGGCTGCGGTCTCCGTCCCGCAAGGCTCCGGGCTGCTGGGACTCGCCCTCCTGTCTTCCCTCTGAAGCTTGCCCACTGTTCCTGCCTCCCGCGGCCTCTCCCACTGGAGAACAGCGGTGGCTCTGCCGTGCGTTACCTGTGTCCCCACCACGTCTCCAAAATCCCACTAGTCAGTCCAACACGTCGGGTGGGGGTGACCGTGTCTGGAGATGGGGCTTTGCGAGGTGATGAAGGCGAAGGGGGTCCCCAGGGGCCCTGTCCTCATGAAAGGGGACCAGGACGCAGGCACGCCCAGAGGGACGCCCATGTGAGGACACGGGGTGGAGATGTGTCCACATGCCCAGGAGGGAGGCTCAGAGGAACCAGCCCTCCCACACCCTGACCTCGGGGTCCCGGGCTCCAGAGCTCTGAGACCGTAGTTTCTGCGGTTCGAGGCACCCAGCAGCCGAGCTGACTGACGCGGGGGCCGAGGCCGTGGCCGACAGTGGAGGCGTGACGGAGAAGAAGCACAGTCAGGCAGGCTGGCAGTGGGCAGGGTGGAGCCAGGACACTGGCCTTGCCTGTCCCCCATCCCCCTTTCTATTTAATTTTAAAATGAATTCATTTCCATTTCAGTAGACACGTGTGGCCGGCCCCCTAGACAGTGCAGTTTCAGTGACTGGTTGGGGAGGGTGGCGTAGACACAAGGGGATGGAGCTGGGGACCAGTCCCGTGAGATGTCCCCCCCATAGGCCTTGGTGGACACACAGCCAACCCGGAGGCCGAGCACCTGCGCGCCCACAGATGGCCGTCCTCAAAGCAAGAGGACACTCCGCTTCTGCAAACCCAAGGGGCAAGGTCCTGCCTCCGAGGAGTCTCAGAGCTGTCCCCACTCCCCGGTCTCCACACAGCAGACACTCCTCTGATGCATGGCGCCTGCTGGCCCACCCAGAAGTGGGGGACGGGGCGGGAGCACGGGGGCGGGCAGGGGGAGGAAGGGCCTCAGGAGGCCGCCACCACCTTGAACCCAGACAGAAGAAGTCGAGGCTCGTGGACCTGACAGCCCCCGCCAGCCGCTGCAATTAACACAGAGCCGTTGACATCTAAATAATGTAACCGTTATCATAAATAATCTGCGGCCGTGATGAAGATCAAGTTATTTATAAAAGAATTAATAATTGCGACGTGAGTGCACCGATGGATGAGCATGCAGTGGGGACACTGCCCAGATCCCTGAGCAGAATTTCTATGGGGAATAATGAGTCTGGGAAGAAGACAAAGACGCTCTTCTTCTGCTGTCTACAAACGAATTCCTGGTAACAAGGAAATTCACACGGGCCCTCAGACTGAGCTCTGCCAACAGAGGTGGCAGGACAGGAAATCTGGCCCCGGCGGCCGGCCCGGGGAGGGCCACGCGGACTTCGTCCTTTGTTCTGGAATGGGATGAATTAAATGAGCCCTTAGACTAAAGGGTCACACGCCGTCGGAGAACACGAAAGCACAGACAACCCAGAGGTGGGGTCTGCAGGCCCTCGGGGCAGGGGCTGCGCACAAACCCAAGACAGAGGGGAGATCAGGGGGTGGGGGGCTGGAGTCCGGGCTCACAGTATGCCATTGCGAGAGGGGCTGGACTGTCCCAGGGGCTGCCCCTCATCCCGGGGCGACCAAGAATGCTGCCTCAGTTTACCTCTGCTGCCGAGGACTGGTCCCACATCAGGAACAAATTAAGGAGCTCCCCACTGGGAGTGTGGGTTTCTGGATGCCAGCGTGCCACCAAGGCTTCCCCCCCAGGAGTCCTTCCCCGCCGGGCTCCGGGGCCAGCTCACTGGCTTCCTCACTGTGTCGCGCCCCTGGGACCCTGTAACAAAGCTTCACAGGCTTGGCAGCTTAAACAGGAGACATTTACTGTCTCGACCCTGGAGGCCAGCAGTCCCAGACCAGGTGTCGGCAGGGCTGGCTCCTTCTGAAGCTTTGAAGGACACGCTGTGAGGGGCGCCTCCCCGGCTCCCGCGGCGCCCCATCCTTGGTGTCCCTTGCCTTATAGAAGCCTCCCCCCCCCATCTCTTCGTGCTCATACGGCATCCTCCCTGTGAGCATGTCTATCTGAATGTCCCTTTTAATAAGGACACCAGTCATATGGGATTGGGGCCCACCCTGCTCCAGTGTGACCTCATCTTAACTAATTACTCCTGTAACGACCCTGTTCCAAATACAGCCATACTCTGAGGTACTGGGAGTTAGGACCCCACCATGAATTGGGGGGGACACTATTCAGTTCCGGACACCCCTGTGGGCAGAGTCCCCTGGTGACCATTGCAAGGGGAGGGAAGCAGCCCCAGCGGATGCCGGCGGTCACCAGGTGCGGGAAGCCAGCCGGGCTGGGCTGGACAGCTAGGTGCTGCATGCCCCCCCGCCCCCCGCACAGGTGCGCGCACAGTGCCGGGCGAACCCCCACCCCCACCCCAAGGGCAGTGGTCAGGGTGGGGTTACTTACTCGTGGGTTTGTCCTAACTTTTTGCGTACTGACCAGAAGCGTAGGCCCTTGGAACAGAGAGGGATCCCTGACATGGCCGGATCCAAAATGCCATCCAAGTAGTGATCTGGTCCCCAAGCCGTGGGGACGCGGGACAGGCAGGCAGAGGTATGAACGTGTTGAGTCTGTTCTGGGCCCGGCGACCGTAGGAAGGCCCCCAGTTTGCTCTTCATCAGCCAGGGAGGCGTCATCCACTTTTTACAAACAAACAGACTCAGAGAGGCTGAGGGACATGCCCAAGGTCACACGGCCAGGTGGGACAGGTGGCCACCACTCCAGGCTGCTCCAAGCCAGCCAAGCCCACTCCCCGCCACTCACCAGTGCCCGTGCTCCCTGAGGACAGCACTGCCCTCCCTGAAGTCGTCCCGGCTCTGGTGTCACCTGTCAATCGGGGTCACAGCATTCACCTCACTGGCCGGTAGGAGACCACGAATGCCCTGCCACACACGCCTGGCAAGATTCTCGGGCCAGGATGACCAGCTCCCACCCCTGGACAGCCTCTCAGAACCCCTAAGCTGCCCCTGGTAACTGCAGAGAAGCCTGGGAACATTCCCCGGTCCGGGAGCTCCAGCTGCACACGGGGAAACTTCCCAGCCCCCAGGCCACGGCCCAGCCCAACAGAAGGCCGAGGCCGAGGAGGCCGGGGTATCCCACCCTCTCTCTTCTCCCCTGGGTACTTCGTCCCGTTCCCTGTGCTGGGCTCCAGCCTCCTCCGTGGGCTCGCAGCGTCTATGAAGTGCACCAGCACCGCAGTCTGGAACTAACCTGCTTCCGGTCCTCGACAAGCGCAGGAATACTAATGCAAAAGTGATTGACCGCACGCACGCCGCTCCCTCCCCTCGCGGGCGGGCGCTCTGGCTCTCCCTAACTGGGCCTCGGCCTCGGCTGTGGCGGGCTTCATGCTGAGCTAGGTTTACTCCCACAGACAGAGCCTTAAACTGTGAGCCCAGCAGTGGGGTCAGATCCCCCCTGACCTGGGCAAATCCCTGCCCCCCTCAGAGCCTCCATTTCCTCCTTTGTGAGGAGCGGCCGGCCCCAGACACTTTGGAGTCGGACAGTTGGGGTTCCCATAATGCTGCCCACTGCAGAGGTTTGGGCCAGTCCTGCCACACCCGGGCTCTCTGCCTTCCTCCTGGTCCCCTGTTCCCTCCAGTGCACAAGCACTTTCCACGCATCTCACCACGCACCATTTTCCAGGATTCTACTCCCAGGTCACCTCCTCCAGGTAGCCTGCCGGGCCCCTCCCCTCTGCTCCACTGTGATCACCTGTCCTGCCTGACCTCTCTGTGGCCTTCGACCAGTCCCTTAGGCCTCTGGGGCTCAGTTTCCTCACCTGTGAGGTAAGGATGACTGTCAGGGCCTCCCCATGGGACTATAAGGATTCATGAGGTCACACACACCAGACGGAGCTGGGGGTGGCAGAGACTACACAAGCGTCCACACCCGGTTCCCAGCCTCCCTCCCCAGCACTCAGGACCCAGGCTTTTCTCTAGCTGGTCTCAGCACCGGGGGCTGGGGGAGGATCAGGACACTGAAGACCCCACCAGCCCCAAACAAAGCGGGCTCTCAGTGAAGTCTGGGGGTGCAGTGCCCCGAGGCTGGGACAGCAGGAGCCACGACCAGCGGGACCTAAGCACAGATGTCCCCCCGGCAGGACGGTTAAAGAGACCCACCTGGAGGGGTCAGCGAGGGGCAGGGACAGGAGAGGCCCCAGGTGACCGTGTGGGCCAAGCCAGGGGGGGCCAGCTGCCTCAGTCAGACCTCATTCCCGTGTCCAGAGCCGCAGACCACCAGCCCTGACCGCTGGCGACCGGGAGGGACCCAGCAGGCACGGGAGGCGCAGCCTGTCACCGTCCCTCGGTCCCCACGACACGGGGCGCACACCCAAGGCATGAGCTCCATCTTGGCTGTGCTTTTGCCTCCAAAGCACAGGACAGGCCTTCACTGTGCCCCGAATTACAAGTGTTCTGAAATACTACCAGAAACACAACCTTTGAGACTTTCCCCTCATTTAAATTCTTCCTTGACATTTGCACGACAGTGAACAGAACAAAGCACCAGGGCGGGAGCCCGAGGGAGGCTGCAGCCTCCTTGTGTGGCAGGAGAACAACCGGGAGGAGGCAGGAGGGGCCGCCCCTCCCCGGGGGGCAGCAGAGGGCCTGGCAGGGACAGGGCAAGCTGGGGCGTGGGGTGCCCGGCTGGGTCTCACTCAGCCCACCAGCCCAGGAGGTGGACGAATCAGCCCCATTCCCCGCGAGGGAGACAGGCTCCGAGGGGCTGGGTGGCCAAGGGCACACAGCTGAGGAACTTCGCTTGTCCTGATTCCTGCGGGGCCCGTTGTGACAGGAGTGGGATCCAAACAAGCAGAATCCTATCAGCCCCCGCACCCAACCGCCCTCCCCAGAGCAGGAGACACCAGCTCCCCTGACGGCCCCTGAGAGGCTGAGGCTCTGTGTCCCCGGTGCAAGGACGGGACGGGACCCACAGGGCCCACGCCCCCTGGCCCACCCCACCGTGTGGTCTCAGGCCAGCTCCCCCGGGGTCGGAGAAGCCCCACGCCTGGAGGGCCTTCAGGAACCCCACCCCCAACAAACAGAGTGATGCTCTGGGTGCCAGAGACCCCCAGGGAGGGTTCTCCCGGCCAGCAGGGCCTTGCTCCCACAGTGACATCGTGTCTCTTCTGATCGTTATGAATCTGCAGAAGTGGGGCTTCTCCCAGGGTCACGGCCCAGGGAAGAGCAGGACGCAGCCAGGGAAGGCGCTCGGGGTGGCCCTCCTGCCCTTGTCCGGGATTTTGACAGAGAGCTGGTGCAGGCTCCCACGAGCTTCTGCCCTTCACTCGGGGTCAAGGCCTGAGGCCACCACAGTGCACTGGCTGGACCACAGGCCCGCGGCCCACAGCCTGGGCACTGCTGGAGAGTCACCAGGGACTGCCCCACAAGCCAGCCCGGGGCCCCTTTCAGATGCCAGCTCTGTGTTTGGTTCAAGCTCCCAGCACCTGCAGCACCAGGTGGATCCCAGGGTTCACCTGAGCCACTGACCTGGGTCACGTGAACGGCCCTACTGTCACCCCGGGCCTCCGTGTCCAGCCTGGACCCACGTGTGCTTTGGGCAGTAACAGGTTCTGGGGCCTCTCTGACCGGCATTCCCGGGGAACGTCCTCAGAGCTCCGCCAGCGACCATCAAAATACTGTCAAAACTGTTTTCCAGGAGAGTGACTCTGGTGGGAGTGGGGAGGGGTCTTCAGGGCCAAGTGTGGCTGAGCTGGGGCATTTAGCAAGGAAGGGGCCATGCCTCTCGGTCCACAGCCCGCTGTCCCCTCCCTGAGCAAGTGCGGAGCCCAGCGTGTGGGGGGACAGTGGGGGCCTGGGGGAGGGGCCCGGGCTGGCTCGTCGGGCTCCACAGGGCGCTGCCGGGACCTTGGGGGCCGCTGGGGAGCTTTGGATGGAAGGGCATGATCTGATGTCTGTGCTAACCAGATGCCTCGGGGCTCTGTTGGCAACAGACTGAATGGGGAGCCAGGAGGCTACGCACGTGCTGACGGCAGTGTGGACGGCGTGGACGGCGTGGACGGCGTGGACGGGGAAGGCACAGGCGGGGGAGCAGGGACCACCTCTGGGTCTCCTCTGAAGACACAACTCAACCCACAGGGTCTATCAACAAACCAGATGCAGGGGGAGTCCAGTCGGCCCCCAGGCTCCTGAGTCTCTGGAAGGACAGTCCTGGAGAGAGGCCTGGCTGGACATGGACACTAGGGAGCCAGGGTGGACTTGGGGCTGAGAGGGAGGAGGGGCAGAGCCGGGTGGCACCCAAGGCTGTGGGAACAGGGACCCGGTGCTGCGGGAGGAGCCCAGGCCTCTGGTCACAGCTGATCCAGGGGGGACCACCCTTGGGAGGTAAGACAAGAGCTCGGGCTGGACCCCAAGCCTGGGCGCTCCCCACTAGCCGGGGCAGGAGCCGAGGACTGGGCCAGTCTGAGGAGGAGTGGGTCCTTCCCAAAGTCCTTTCTGGAATGCTGGTTCCCAGGCCCCGCTGAGCACGCTGCGTGCTTCCTTGTTGTTTTTCCCCTCCCTTCAATACAATTATAGATTAATTAGTTCTCACCAAGCAATATCTGACCTACATCAGCGCCTCTGTAAGACGCAGAGCCAGAAGAAAGAAGCACCAGCTATATAAAGACAAGCAATCTATTTTAAAAGAGGTCTGTGTGCGGAGAGTCAGCTGTTCTGCGTCCTTGTTATATAAGGCTTATTTAAAGGCCGCACACACTCTCGCTGCGCGCGATTCACGGCTCAGTGGCTCTGAGCGTGGGGTTAATCGCTGATCGAGTCTGGACACAGCAGCGGGGCGCTGACAGCAGAGCGGCCTCCCCGGGCACCCGGAGACCGTGAGCACATGCGCCCACGCGCACTGCGTCCCCGCGTTATGCTCTCCTCCTCTCCCCGCCCCCCCGTCCAAGCACCCGCCACGCTGTGTTGAGCCATGGGATCCCCTAGGCCAGGGGCCACATCTCCTTCATGCCAGGGTCCGCGAAGGCCAGGGAGAGCCTGGGCGTGGGAGGCATCACCCCCAAGAATTAAGCTGTGCCGCGGGCAGGGCTTCTCTCGCTCCCGCCGTGCGCCTAGTTTCCTAATCGCTGGGGCTGCCATGGGAGGCGGGTTCTCCCACCCTGGTGGGCCACCTCTGAGACCCCCTCAGTGACCCGCCTCCTGACTTGTGCCCCTGTGTCATTCCCTCCCCTCAGTGTGGCCCAACGGCATGTCTCATGACTCGATTCAAGGCAATAGAATGGGCAAAAGCCATGAGACCTCACTTTGGAGACTGGTTTCTGCATGTGCTCTCTCCCTGTCAGGCTGTGGGACAAGGGACAGAGGCCTGCCAACGACCACACGAGGGAGCTTGGATGCTGACCACCCCACCCAGGTCCCCCTCGGATGAGACCACAGCCCTGGACCACAGCTGACAGCAACCTCCTGAGGGGCCCCAGTGAGGCCACGCCTGGAATTCTGGCCCATGTGGGCTGTCATCACACAGCAACTGATAACCAATACCCTGCCTCATTTCAGAATTGGGGGGACTGACACCCCAAATGTTGACTCAGCTCAGGCCCCAAGCCATGGCCAGATTCAAATTCAGATTCAGGAGTGGGCTGGGGGAGGGGCTGGGAGAGGGGGCCTCCCAACTCCCAGACCCTGCCCAGGCACCCAGCCTGGCTCAGACTCTGCACCCCCCGCCCCCAGATCCTGGCCAGACCCTCCCGGGATGGAGGCTCGCTGCCCCCTTCCCAATGCAGCCCTAAGAATGAGCTCTCCTGTCCTGGCCTCGCTGTGACATCCCCAGGGATTTTCTCTTACTCATTTTCTTCTCTCCCTCACAGGAACTATACTTAGGTATTGCTCTAACATAGTACTCAGTGAAACTATACTTGGGTATTACATACTCCAAGCGAATGAGAAGAGGACAGTCTGGGGAGGTTAAGTCACTTGCTGGAGACACACAGCAAGAGGCAGAAGCAGAATCTAAACCCAGAGCTCTAGGCTCCAGACCCCTGCTCTTCCCAGGACAAGCCCGGGCTCAGACTCAGAACCTCCACAGTGTGAATCCCAGCCTCTGACCACTCTGAAAAGGTAAACTGAGGGCTATTACACATTTTAAAAGTTTACTTGTGCAAAAATCTGTTCGATCGGACAGCATCCAATCCAGCAGATAGAATGGGGCTCTGAAGGACTTCGCAGACAGAACTAAGGCGGAGCAGGAAGGCATAGGAGGTGAAAAAACAGATCGATCATTGCAAACTTTCTTTCCTTCAGGGGTTGTCTGTCCTGACGCTTGCTGACCAGAAGATTCCTGACTGTCTGGTCTAAGCCTCCACTCCTGGGAACCTGTATGAAGTCAGCCCCGGCTTGGTGACGTGGGGCTCAGCCTAAGCGACTCCATCTGGGGGCCCGCGGTCTTGTTCTGCCAGAGCCTTAGCGCCCACGGCCTTATGAACTGCCCGCGCTCTCCCGCCTGACGCGGCGGAGTTGGGAGAACACCCATCGCTGCTGGATTCCTCATGCAGCTTGCTCTGCAGAATGAGGTCTGACGACCAGCAGGGCCAGGGGCACTGGGAGTGGCTAGCAAGGCAGAGTGTCAGGACCAGTACCAGACGGCACGTTAACCGGGTCCTCGGCCGTTCTGCACCCCGAGGAGAGAAGAGCCCCCAGACACAGCTGCACGGGGCAATGCTTGCTGCCCGCGAGCCGTGGAATGTCGAACACTGGTGGGAAAAAGTTGGGAATTCAGTAGGGACTGCCAGAGGCAGCTAATATCACGCCCTGCTGTGGCTGCCGTCCACACCGCCCCGTAACCTGAAAGCGAGCCTCAGGCCAGATGGGCCCTGCCCAGGCCTGGTTCTCCTGCAGCCTTCCCCGGCCCACTGGCCAAGCCAGGCTGTTGATAGAGTCTGGGATCCTGGCCAAATATCATTTCTGGCTTTGACACCACTTAATGTTCCTTCAATGTATTATTCATCTCCATGAATGCAGAGAGAACTCTTCAAAGCTCTTAAACACACACAGACACACTAACC
The DNA here is from genome assembly GCF_004348235.1 of Phoca vitulina. Classification (NCBI taxonomy): domain Eukaryota; kingdom Metazoa; phylum Chordata; class Mammalia; order Carnivora; family Phocidae; genus Phoca; species Phoca vitulina. The sequence goes on from NW_022589721.1 coordinate 33,456,359, forward strand.
TGGGAATTAGGATTTGTCTCCAGTCTATCCCCATCCCACCATACCTGACCCTGAGGCCCAAGCACTCTTCCCAGCTTCTGTCCCCTGAACTCGGTCCAGAAAAAGCCAGGACTAGACATTCCAATGTCTGGGTTCCAGCTGTGACTCTGCATTGGGGCCAGGGGGGAGTTGCTTTGCTTTGAAAATCCGAGAAGCTCAGGTTGGAAGGAACCTTGGGACTCCATGGGTCACAAACCATAGAATGCACGAATCCCCTCAACAGCACCTAGTTCAGAAGGCTACTCACGGAATGCTTGAATCCCTCTGGGGATGTGCAAACTACTACCTGGATGAAATCAGAGACAGCACAGATAACTGAGGCCCCCCCCGAGCTGTGACATTTGTGATTCTGTGATTCCTTCTCTTTCCCTCTGCCCAGAGCAATACTCTAGAATTGGTGGGTTGCCAAAATACCAAATAAAATCAGGATGATGATGGGCGCCTGGGTGGCTCAGTCGTTAAGCGTCTGCCTTCGGCTCAGGTCATGATCCCGGGGTCCTGGGATCGAGGCCCGCATCGGGCTCCCTGCTCCGCGGGAAGCCTGCTTCTCCCCCTCTCACTCCCCCGGCTTGTGTTCCCTCTATCACTATCTCTCTCTCTGTCAAATAAATAAATTAAAAAAAAAAAAAAATCAGGATGATGGGTAAGTGATAAGGGAATTATTGATTGGGTTTCTTATCCTTTTTTTTCCTTTCTGACACTTCAATTATTTCAGTTATGACTTTTTCATAAAACAGTTCATAGATTGCAGGGGAACAAGTAACCTTTAAATCTCCCATTTAGCACATTACAATAATTTCCTTGGAAATGCATTAGAATATCACAGGTGCTCACGTTGTATGACCTACTGCAGGCTCTTGATCAGCAAATTAATGTTGAGGTTAATTCAAACTTTGGGGGAAAGTGCAAACTTGACAAAGATTAATCCAGCCATTCCCAGGAACGATGAGGGCAGCATGGGCAGACTGCTGGGGGTGGCTTCAGCAGGAAAGCAAGCGTGGTAGGCAAGCGAGTCTGCTGTGTTTCAGCAGAGTTTTGGTTAAAGACAAGCACTCCAAGGTCAGGTTCGCTGGGTTCGTTCTGCCTCCAACACTAATAGCCATGGGATCTTGAGCAAGTGACTGTTCCTTTCCAGACCTCAATCTCTTTATCTGAAATACGGGTAGACAATAGCATCTATCTCGTTGTGAGAATTAGATGAGTTAATAAATAGCAGTGTTTGAGCCATCATTTATTTAAGGACAATAGCCATCACCATCACCATCATCACCATCACCATCACCATCATCATCATCACCATCACCATCATCACCATCATCATCATCACCATCATCATCATCACCATCACCATCATCACCACCACCACCATCACCACCATCACCACAATCATCATCACCACCATCACCACCATCACCATCATCATCATCACCATCACCATCATCATCACCACTATCATCACCACCATCACCATCATCATCACCACCATCACCATCGTCATCAACATCATCATCACTACCACTATCATCACCACCATCACCATCATCACCACCATCATCACCATCATCACCACCATCACCATCATCATTACCATCATCATCATCACCATCATCACCATCACCATCATCACCATCATCACCACTATCACCACCATCATCACCATCATCATCACCATCATCATCATCATCACCACCATCATCATCATCACCCCAATGGGTCCTGACAGAGCCCCCACCAACCTGCTGCCTGGCCCACCAGACCCCCGCAGGCCTGGATTCAGGACTCAGCTCAAGCGTGCTCACATCACAGACTGCAGATGGCATCGCTGCTCCCACCAGCCGTCACCAGCCTGTGTTGGCGTACTCTGATGGCTTGTTTGTAGCCAGCTTCTTTCTTCTCCCAGTAGGGAGAACATCCGCAGGACCTAGGACACTGCAGACAGGAGATGTTCAATAAAGATTTTTGAATAAATTAATTAATGAGTGAATAAATGATCACATGAGTGAACAAATGGGAAATGCCATTGCTACTCCAAGCAGAAGGCTTCCCTGCCTCCCCACCTGCTTTCCCCTCTGGAGGGGAAAGAGCAGGGAGGCTATGTCACCAGAGTCTACCCTGGCCACACACTCCCACCTCCCCACTTTCCTGAGGCAAACAATGCCCAAGGAGCCCATTTTACAGATAAAAAAGGGGGCTCCTGGGAGCTGGGGGTTAGGGGACCGAGGCTCAAGCCCATTGCCAGTAAATGGCCGAGCAAGGTTTTCCTGACTCAAAGCTGCTCTGTCCCTAACTTAGCGCCCTTCCCCACCTTTCCCTAAACCTAAGAGCTAGGAGTCACGATCAGGCTAAAGGGCATCTATCCCCCGCCCTCCTGCCCTCCCCATGTGCCCTAGCCTCTCTAAAAGCTCCCTCAGGCCTTCTAGAGCCCACCCCACCCTCTCCCCACCATGGGCTTCTTCTGTGACTGCCTCCTCCCCAGGGCTGACCTCAGGAGGCAGGTGGAAGTATGAGCCCACCCACCTAAGCAAGGTCATTGGTCTGTCTCTCCTATCAAATTCCCCATCAAATTCCCCAGGCCCCTTCCTGAGCTCCCATCCTGTCACCATCTGCCTCTGTGTGTGATCTCACCTGTGTGGGCTCTGTGAGGCAGGGGTGAGAAGAGGTGATGGTCTCCTGCGCTCACCTTGGACAGGGGTGCATCCCAGCTGTGCAGATGGGCGAGGGTGCTGGTACCCAGGATCCTAGCAGAGGAAAGGAGCCCGAGGTGTGGAGAAGTATCAAGAAGGCCTGGGAGGGGCCAGGGCAAAAGGGGAGCCTCCCCCCAGCCAGGTCTGCAGGGCACAAAACCCCACCTGGGCTCCCCAGTGCCTGGAGGCCTGGCCCACGCAAGGTTCAGGGTTCAGCTTCCCTCGGGCTCAGGTGAGCCCATCACCACGACATTTTCCAGAGAGGCGTGGGACAGTTTCACCTGGGGTACAGGGTGAGGAGCTTCTGGGGTTCTCTGTACCCCAAATTTTTGACTATTCACTAACAGGGTAAGGAGCTTCTGGGGTTCTCTGCACCCCAAAATTTTGACTGTTCACTAACAGTGCTGTAAGCCCCTGGAAGGTGAGGAGCTTCTCAAAAGCCAGTGTGCCCTTGATCCAGGGGACCCTGTGACTACTCGGATTCTGATTCTGTAGGTCTGTGGGGACCAGGCTCCCGGGTGATGGGGCTCCTGCAGGGCCCAGAACCACACAGACTAGCAAAGCCTTGTCCCTGGTGGGGCAGGGCCAGCCTGGGCCAGCACACAGGACACTCAGGAAGAGCAAGCTGGTGGGATTAGGGGGTACCCACAGCCCTTCACAAGGGAAGGAGCTGGGCTCCCCTGCCTCCCGTGTGCATGAGGCAGAGGCAGATGTCCAGGGACCATCTGGCCCTTTACCTTCTAGGCTCCCAGGGGACTGCTGGGAGGGGCAGGGGAGCCCCAGTGGTCCTGCTGTTCTAGGGAGGGCAGAGTCCCCACATGAGCAGCGGGGATGGGGTTGGGACCACAGGATCAACACCACAGGCTCTGGGGGGCCCAGGGCTCCCCATCATCAGGAGAGTTTAAACAGCTCGACTGCATTCTTGGGCCTGACTCAGGAGAAGGGTTCAAACATCTGATGGGGGTTGCGCTGGGGCTCTCGCACCGACTGCACTGGGGTCCAAGCCTACGGGGCCCCTGAGGACACGTGGGACCCACCAAGGCCCACGTTGTGTTGGACCCTAGTAGGTCCTTCCCCAGCTTGGGCTCCCCCGCTCACAGCTGCTGCCTGGCCTGGCCTCCTGGGCTCCTTTCCTTCCTGCTCTTCCTTCCTCAGGGCTGGCTCGGGGTGCATTTCACTGGGGCAGTTGGGGGTCGCGGTCTGTTGGGGGATGGGAGCGACTTGGTTACCAGCGCCCCTGTGTGCACATGGCGGGGAGAAGCAATTTCCAGCTAGCAAGTAATATCAGTTATGGAGAAAATCCTACCAAGTTGGGATGGAGGCCCAGGAGCCAGAGACCGCGGGCGGCACCTCCGTCTCCTCCCAGGGGTGTCTCCAGGAAGGACAGAGGCCTGGAGCAGAGCCAGCCAGTCGAGCGGAAGCAAGGCCAGGACCAACCCCGGGGCGGCGGGGGGCAGCGGCTGGAGGCGACTCCCCTGTCTTCCCCCCCTCCATTCACGACACCACTGACTCAGTGCAACACTCAGCCCCTCATTCAACAACAGTTCCGGGCCGATTTGCTGTTAGAAGAGACGGCCGGGTGGCGTGCTGGCCAGTGTTTGGGCAAAGGACCTGGGACCGCCCAGCCGTGCCCCAGCCCCAGCCGCCCCGCGGGGCTCACTGAGGGGAGGTGCCCCTAGAAAGACAAGGACAGCAAAGGGCTAACTTGTGCTTGGTCAGGCTTGTGCCTGGACCCCCTGCTCAGGACGTGTGGCTGGGCTCTCGGACGCCCCCAGCCCGGCGTGTGGGATCTGGACAAACCGCGGCTGCCTGATGAGAGGCCAGGCGCCCAGGAGGACAAGGGCGGAGAAGAGCATCCACGGCCACACGCCCCTGCCCCCACATGCAAACCTGCCCGCCGGTAAATGAGGCTCCTCCCAGTCCCAAACAGAGCAAGTCCACGGGCATTCCTCTTTCGAAAGGAGGCTGTGCGGGGAGCCGAGGGGGCCCGGGGCCTGCAGCATCCATGTTCTAAGCCCGTAGTGACCGTCAGGTCAGGGGGTCAGACCGTGAGGCAAGCCAGCTTGAGGACATGCAGCCCACCTCCAGAACCAGCCGCTTCCCCTGAGGGGCTGCTCAGGGCCAGCCGGAGGGTCTGCGGGGCCACAGGGGAGAGAAGAGGAAGGCAGAGGGCGGGCCTGGCCGGGGGACAGGGAGTCGCCCTCTGGGGCGAGGGAATCGGGGCCAGGTGCCTGGGAAGGCGGCACCCCAGCCAGACCGGAAGGATGGCCAGGATGTGCGCAGACCTGTTGAGATGAAACGTGTTCTTCCAGGAAGGAACCCAGGGAGGGCCGGGCGGAGCGCTGCAACGGGCTGAACGGCCAGGTCCTGCTGGGGGGCCGCCCGTGAGCACGAGCAGGGTCGACAGGAGCCTGGCCTGCATGGGGTTCCCGGGGCAGGCCACAGAACTCAGCCCCAACTGAGTGAGGCCCGAAGGGGTTTACTGGCTCGCAAGGCGCACAGAGCAGGATGGGGTGGCGTGGGCCCTGCTGGCTCTCCCCAGCCTGAACCCCACACTCTGACCTCCTCTCCCCAGACGGGGCCCCCCAGGAAGCAGGAGGCAGGAGTTGGGGCCCCAACCTTGCTCCGGGAGAGGCTGATGTGTGGGGTCAAGCTGCAGACCCACCCCACCTCCCAGAGGGACCACCGTGGCCAGGGAGGCCACAGAGGAAGCTGGATGCTCTCCCGTGGGCCCTGGGACGGCAGCCAGCGGTGGAGGCGGGTGCTGGCCCAGGCGGTGGGGGTGCGGGGACAGCGAGCCACACGCTCACGCTATGCAGGGAACTGTATTCACACGTACACACCCCCACTCACACGCGTGCACGTGTATGTGCTCACCCACATAGCCTCACACGTGTGTGCAAACACGGGCACACACGCACACACACACACAGGCCCTGGGTGCCACGCTAAGGGGCGTGGTCTGAGCAGAGAGCCGGCCCCCCTCCTCCCTCCCGCCCTGAGCGGCCCCGCCCGCAGGCCTGCACCCACGTCGGATGGGGAGGGCGCTGGGGGCCGCTCGTGCCATCAGCCACACCGGCAGCCTCCTGACCCACAGCTCACCCCACACGCAGCCTGGAGCCACCCGGCCTCCTCTCTGGACGCTGTCAGATCCACCCTTAGCCAGAACGCTTCCCCACCCGGACGTCAAAGGGACAGTCTATGCCCCAGACTCTCGGCTGCCAGGGTTGGTGGCACCTCGTGACCCCGCCAGCTCACATCTTCACTTTGCACGCAGGAAACATAGGGATCCAAGTGCTGCGGGTCCTGCGGTGGGGCTGGTGGCCACCTGGAGCAGGGCCTGGGCACACAGCCCGAGCCCCACGGCCACTCTGCAGCTTCACTGCCCGTGCGCACTCGGAGGCCGGGCTCCTGGCCAAGGCCACAAACTCAGCAGGGGGCAGCTGGCATTAGCCGCACCCCCCCCAACCAGGGCAGCCCCGAGAACTGGGAGGACGGCAGGGCAGGGCTGCAAGTCAGCATCACGGGGTCCTTGGAGGCCAAGGATGTGACCTGCTCCTGGTGGCAGAATGCCCTCAGCAGGCCTCAGTGGGCTCACCTTTGCCAACAGGGCCAGGATCCCAGCCCTGTGTGGACACTTCAACCACCCTGAACCAGGGCAGCGCCTCACACCTGGGGGTCTCCCTCCACATCTGCTCACGCTGACCCCCTCTCCTCTCTTCCCCAGCCCCTCTGCACCTCTTCCCAGCTCTGAGCATCTATGGGTCTGGCAATCCAGCTGCCCTTTTGACTTTGAGAAGGGGCAAACATGTGGCTAATGCCAGGCGCTTGTCAGTACTCTGGCAGGAGAGTTCACAAAGGATGGGCATTCGAGCTGGGTTTTGATGGATGTGTAGGAGTTCACCATCTGGTCAGAGTGCAAGTGAGGAGCACTTTGAGCAGCGAGGCAGAGGTGTGGAACGTTGGGGGAGGGGAGAGGGATAGGCAAGACTCACATGGGGAGTCAGGGATGGGGAGGCTGAAGGTGTCTGGGTCTCCGTGGGCCTTGGGCACGAGGCTGTGGACTCTCCCCAGCAGGAGTGCCAGAGGGGGCCTCAGAGGCTACAGAGGGCTGGGAGGGGCAGCCTCACCTGGCTGCTCTTGCGAGATCCAGCTGGCCCCTGGTCCCGTCGGGCGAGGGCAGGTCTGGGCCCACCGGGGCTGAAAGGAGGAGGGCAATGCATGAGGCCATTCAGGAGGCAAAAATAAATGGAATACTTATTTTTGGTGCTTTTTATAGATTCAAAGTCACTTTGTTAGCTTAAGAACATAAAAATGTATAATGCATGGCTTGATTTGTTCATAAAATTACCATGTTTTGGTCTATTTAGAGAAGGCCAGAGGGAGGGAGCGGCGTGGGAGGCGTGTGCTTTCTGCACGGATTTGTTTAACTACGTCTTCAGGCCTTTGCTGCACTGCCAACCTGTCCGTTGGGGATGCTCCACGTGTCCGGGCTCAGAGGTGGGAGGTCAGCCCAGCGGGCAAGCCAGAGCCCCGGACCCTTGGCTGGAGTGGGGACAGGAGGGGAAGGACGCCTCTCAGAAGCGAGCATGGGGTGGACAGATGGCCCAGGAGGGCCACCTCCCTTCCACAGGCGCGACTGGCACGGGGGGCAGGGCCAGCCCCCCCACGTGCCCGGGTCCCGCTGGCCTCGCTGCCTGATCACAGGCTTGGGAGAGCTGGGCTCTGAAGGAGCCGGGGGGCGGGGCACACTCTGGGCCTCTACTCAGCTTCTCCACCTGGAACCCCCTCCCCTCAGGGAGGTCCTTGTCCCACACCCTCCCCAATCCTGCCCTGAAGGCCATCCCTGCACCCCACCCCCGTGGATCCTTCCTGGGGGTTGTGTCTGATTCCCCAGGAGATCCCTGCTCCCACACAGGGCCTGCCTCAGAGAAGATGGGCCATGGCAGGTTTGTTGAGTGACTTAATGATGGACCCAGAACTCTTGGCCCAAAGCTCGGGGTCAGGCTCCTCAGCTCCGGCTGGGGGTCTGAAGGAGGAGCAGGAAGGAGAACTTGCACCCACCCAGGGAGGCCGCCACACGGCTTCTGTGGTGTAAATGGTGGCAGCGATATGTGCTGGCTAGGCGCATGTGCGGTATTAGGGGCTAACAGAGCATGGGACTCTCGGCGGGGCTGGTGCTGCCAACGGGGAGACCCAGGGAGGCGACAGAGCCGTGCCCAGGGTCACCGCCGGGATTTACACCCAGGCCCTCGGATAGCTGCTCTGTTCCCTGCCCCCAGCACAGCCCCACCGCTGATCCCGGGGAATGTGCCCAGCGGTGAGCCGCCCGTCCTTGGGGGTACCCCAGGGGAGCTGGGTCAGAGGCCACGGGCAGATCAGGGCCTCGGCGGGTGGAGGCAGTGGGGTGGGTTCTAAGTGCAGAGTGGCCCTGTATGGGCTGTGTCCCCCGCAAAATGCAGACGTTGCCATCCTCACCCCCAGGAGCTCAGAATGTGGCTGCATCTGGAGACAGGGCCTTACAGAGGTGCGATGCTGGGAAGAGGCCCCAGGGCGGCCTGATCCCATCTGCCTGGCGTCCTCATAAGAAGAGATTAGGACCCAGACACGCACAGAGGGACGCCTGACCTTGACGCCAGATGGCCAGCCTCCAGAGTGCGTGGACTCGGTGTCTGTGACCGAAGCCACCAGCCCGCGGTGCTCTGGGTCCTCTGGGTGACCAATCCCAGCCCCTCGTGGGCACAGGGTGGATGGCAGAGGCCAGGGAGGAAGCAGGGACCAGTCAGGGGCCTCCGGGGAACCCAGGCCAGGAGCAGGGTGGGGGCCAAGGTGGGCGTGGTCAGCAGGTGGGCAGGGCCAGCAGCAGGACTGGGCACCCGTGTGACAGCTCGGGGACCAGGGCAGGTAAGGGGAAGGGTGGGGCCTCTGATATGGGCGGGCTGGAGGGCTGGAGGCAGGGATGGGGGGCGTGGAACATGGCTGGGGACACGTCACACCCTGCCGCCTACGAGAAACCCAAGGTCATCTGGGTACCGAACTGGCCGTTCTGTGTCCAGCACCGTCCCCCCTGGCCTGCACCAGGGCTGCCCAGCCAGGGCCCCCACACCAGCCGGAAGACCGACCTGACCTCGCTGCCCGGTGTGGGGGTGGCCCGGGGAGCCGGCGGGGGTCGGGCATGTTGTGGGTGCACGTGCACACGGCAGGGGTTGTGAGGACAGTAACGGGCGCAGTAACGGGAGCGCCTGGCGCCACACGGGCAGGAACCCCCTTTCCAGACTGAGGAATGGGGTTCCGTGTTGGAGTGTGTGGGTGCAGAAGCGAGGTCCCAGCAAGTCTGCATCCAGAGGCACCTCTCTGAAGAATGCATCCAAGAATGGGGCAGGAGCACTGGGGGCTGCCCTACCATGAGGGGGGCTCCAGCAGGGGCCGGCTTGCCATCTGGACACCCCGAAGATGCCCTCGCTGGTCTCCACAAACCACAGCCCGAATCCACTCTCACGCAGGAGCTCCCTGTGTGTCAGGAAGACGAGAACATCACCTTCATTAGCCATGATTGCGTTCTGGTTTTTTTGGGAAGCTGTGACTCAGTGGGATCTGGCTGCGCTGTCCGTCGGCAGGGGGAGTGCCACCTGTGAGCCCAGCGCCCCCGCAGGCGCCAGCGAGGGGATGCCTGCCTCAGTCTCCCCCGACTCGGGGCTCCCCAAGGCAGGGGTAACTGCCACCCCCCCACCCCGGCCCCTGGGACTCCGCTGGTCTGGAAAAGCAAGCCAGCGCCCAGGCCCCTGCGGCTCCTCCGGAGAGGGAAGGATTATTAAGCAGAAAAGCCATAAATGTCGTTGTATTCTGCCGGGTGTCTTGCCAGCCTGTAGAAGATCAATTATTTCTGGTTTATGGACAACTTAGCGGGGAATGGTGCTGCAGCCCGTGACGCCCCATTGGTTTGCCTCTGCCTCTCCTGCCCCGGGACCAGCTTCAGAAGCCGAAGTGCCGTGATGGATGGCGCGGCCGGAGCGGGGAGCCAGCGATGCTCCGCAAAGGACCAGAGTGCCTTCCGCAGTCCGCAGGACGCCTCGGGGCCCCGGGGTGGGGAGCTGCAGGCTGTCGTGGGGCCTCTGCCACGGAGGGGGGCTGGGGCCCAGGCTCTGCCGCTCAGGAGACGTGTGGCCCTGGACACGTGTCATAACCGCTCTGGGCCACGTCTGTGACGACTCATGCTCGGGCTGAGGATCAGTACGAAGGTCAGGCACCATGTGTAAACCTTGCCATTGAGGCAGGCTCCCCACAGGCCGGACGATTTGATCTAGAACTTTCCCTGCTTGTGCTCATTTCACCCTCCAGCAACTCCACGAGGTGAGGGCGTCGCTCTGTGTTGCCAGGTGCCCAATACAAGGGGCCCGCGCAGTGGCCTCAGGCCCAGACGCCACGTGTCTCTGAGCCTCACTTTCCCTGGGTGGCAGGTGGGACGGAGGGCAGGAGGGGCACCGTCAGGCTCATGACCCCGAGCACCACGTTCACTGTTGTCACCCCGGGGCAGGACCATGGAAGGGGGCACACAAGGGCCATGCAGCCAGCTCCACATCCAGCAGAGTCTGGATGCAGGGGGGCGGCCCCTGCCCGCCAGGGCTCCCAGCCGCGAGCACTGGCTGCTTCCGGGCGTGGGGTGACCCCTCCATGGGTGCCGCTCCCCCTCCCCTGCCGCTGCCCCCTCGGCCTCGGCCCTGCTCTCCCTCTCCCCGCTGCCTCCGGCCCCATTCCCATGGCTTCCTGGTGCCCTCGGTGACTCCAGGCTGAAGGGAGGGAGGCAGGCGCCAGGCCTCTGGGGACGGGGCCGTTTGCCTGCGGGCAGCTGCTATGCGGGAGGCCTGGATGGGAACCCACACTCTCCACAGCGTGAGGGGCCCCCGGAGTGATTCTGGAAGAGGCCAGACTCCTCCTGCCACGTTTCCGGGCCCGTCCCCTGCCTGCTCCCCTGGAGCCTTACTTTACAACGGGACCGAACCACCCTGTTATTTAATCACGTTGTCAGAACAACTGATCTGCACCATGTACACAGCTCCTTCCCTCTCTCTCTGCTTCCCTTCCAGATTCAATAAACCCTGAGAGGGTTCCACGAAGGAGGCATTAGCCACACGTGAGGTGTGACGCCCTGCATGTGCAGCACCCAGCCCAGCGGGGGAAAGCCCCCCAGGAAAGCTGGGATGGCTGCTCTGGGCAAGGGCAGCGGCAGGGGGCCAGGGGGAGGGCAGGGGGGGGGGGGGGGGGGGGGGGGGGGGGGGGGGAATCGGGGGGGGCTTCCTGGAGGAAGAAACGTCAGCCCTGTGTCTTGAAGCATGAACAGGAGTTTTCCTGTAGAAACTGGGTGTGAAAGCCTTGCACACCAAAGGAACAGTGCGTGTGCATGGCCACGGCCAGGACAGCAGGGGCCATGGAAGAACCCTTGGTGACCGAGTGGGGCACATGGGGAGCCACATCAAGGCCACAGCCCAGAGGCCCAGGTGAGGTCCTCGAGGTCGCCTGGAGGCCACAGGATTTCAGGAGGGAGGCTGCTCTGGGCCCCACACCCCGCGTTGGGGGAGGCATGCCGGGAAGCCCTGGGGCCCCCCTCACTGAAGAAGGGCGTCCCTCCCCACCAGCAGGGCTGTCTGGGTGTCAGCGTGAGGTGCGTCCAGAGCCAGGACAGGCGAGGCGCAGCTCCTGCCGACCGGGGATTCCGGCGCCCCCCTCACGCCGGGCTCTGAGCCCTGGAACCGGGCGGCGGGCACGGGCTGCTGCAGGCCTGCACCGGGTGGGGGGCCCGGGGGCTGCGGGGACCGAGAACGCTAATCAGCAGGGTGCTCGCTCCCGCCGCAACACTCGACTCCTCTTCTTAAAATCTGACTTCTCACCATCCAATTCTGCTGCCCCAGGGTCGGGGGAGCACGCCTGCCCCGCGGACACGGGCCCAGGGGCCGGACGCTCCCCCCACGCTGAACGGGGCCCAGGGCTCCTGTCAAGGCCTCGGTGGCCACGTTACCAGCAATGGCTGGGTGTTTTATGCTGAACATGAAAGATATTTTACACGGGAGATTTAATACGGAACATTAAGAACCATTGAGATCACTCATATCAATTGAAGATACAGTAATTGAACCCCATAAAGATTACTGAGAAGCTGGGGGAGCTCTGAGGAGAGGCGCGAATGGCGATAAACGGGCCCCTCCCTGGCCCCCACCCCCAGAGCACTCATTACACATGCGCACGGGCCTCTCTCGGAGCCAGAGACCCTCAGCTCGACCGGTGGGCTGCAGGGCGCCCCTCTCAGAGGGCCTGGGCAGGTCCAGGAGTTTCTGTGCATTTCTCAGGTTTCTTGGTCAAATATTTGGCTAACAGAGAGAGCAAAGGGCCCAAGGACATTAGCAATTTCATCTCACGAGGCGGGACGTCTCCGTGCTGTGTTCTGAACCCTGGTCTCACTCTGACCCCTGTCCCCAATCCCACGCTGAGCCCTGACCCCAGTCACACACTGGGCCCTGACCCTGGTCACACTCTGAGCCCTGACCCTGGTCACACTCTGGGTCCTGACCCTGGTCACACTCTGAGCCCTGATCCTGGTCACACATCTGAGCCCTGCCCCTGGTCACA
>NW_022589721.1:33468712-33473347 GCF_004348235.1 Phoca vitulina
CTGATCCTGGTCACACATCTGAGCCCTGCCCCTGGTCACACTCTGAGTCCTGCCCCTGGTCACACTCTGAGCTCTGACCCCAGTCACACTCTGGGCCCTGACCTTGGTCACGTTCTGAGCCCTGATCCTGGTCACACTCTGAGCCCTGATCCTGGTCACACCCTGAGCCCTGACCCTGGTCACACGCTGAGCCCTGATCTAGGTCACACACTGAACCCTGAACCTGGACACAGCCTGGGCCCTGACCCTGGTCACACCCTGAGCCCTAACCTTTCTCACATGCTTCACCCTGATCCTGGTCACACTCTGAACCCTGACCCTGGTCGCACTCTGAGCTCTGATTCTGGTCACACACTGAGCCTTAACCCTAGTCACATCCTGAGCCCTGATCCTGGTCACACATCTGAGCCCTGCCCTGGTCACACTCTGAGTCATGACCCCAGTCACACACTGGGCCCTGACCACGGTCACACACTGGGCCCTAACCCTGGTCACACTCTGAGCCCTGCCCCTGGTCACACTCTGAGCTCTGACCCCAGTCACACTCTGGGCCCTGACCCTGGTCACATGCTGGGCCCTGACCCTGGTCACACCCTGAAACCTGTGTGTCCTGATCCCAGGGATGGAGAATCTCCCTGACACCACCCACCCATTCTCTCAACCCCTCCCTTAGCACCCTGTGTGCTGGACCTTGGCTGGCTCTGTACATCCCAAGCAGGCTCCCTGCCCTCAGTGGGTTTAACTGGTTGGGGGGAGGGGGTGGCCGGGAGAGACAGCTCCTAAACAGCTATAGTCACCCACATTGGCACGCAGTGCCCCTTCACCTCCCATGCCCAGACTTCCGGTTCTGACCCAGTGTTTCATCGTTACCCCTGTTTGAGGCCCTCAAGCACAGCAAAGTCCTGCTCCCGGATGTCTCCTCCCTGACCCTCAGTGTGGGGTCCCTGTCCTAGTCGGAAGTGTGTACAAGCCAAGGTCATTCAGACCAAGCCCTGGGGCTGGGCCCAGTCCCTCCATGGGCCCTCACTCTGCTGCCCCTGACCCTAGTTCCGAAAAGCTGAGCGGGAATGAAAGTGCACAGTCTGGTTTGGAAACCTGGTCTGTCCCTGCTCTGTGTGACACAGGGCATGTCACTTAACCTCCCTGAGCCTGCTTCCCCCACAGCGTGGGATGATGATGCTGTCGGGTTCCTGGGTGTGAGGGTCATTGCAGGGGACCCAGGTCAGCCCTGGGCAAGTCCCTGAAACAGGCAGCTCTCGTCAGGTGGGGTTTCCCCAGCTCCCCGGGCCCACGTGCCGTCCGGCAGCAGCGACCACGGTGGGCGAACGGCCTATGTCCCGGCCACCCTGCCTGAAAGACGTCCTCCCTGGCTCACGCCTCTGCCCCATTCCCCTCAAGCCCACCCCCAGCCAGGCTGCCTGCATGATCTCATATATTTCATTTACAAGCTGGTCTATTGCCTGATTCATCACCGATCTGTCACCCTGAGGGATCGGTGCATTCGTGGGGCACCACAAACATAACACCTGGTGCATAATTGAATTTGGGCTCCGTGGCGTCTCACTGCATGGCAGCGGGCTCGGGAGCCGCTCCACCCCTCCCCGAGCGGGGCAGAAGCACAGGGAAGATGCCTCCCGGCTGCAGCGTCCAGGAATGAAGTGTGATCTCAAGGAGGACCTGCAGAGTCAGGGTGGGTCAAAAGGCGGGTCACTTGGGTCCCCTGGCGTCCCTGCCATTCTGCTCTGACCCTCACTTGGAAGGGCTCCAGAGGCTAGGCCCCCAGGCCTGAGGGCAGGTGGGCAGGGCTGGCAGGTAAGGGCTGTGGGTGCTGTGCTCATCGAGTACGGACCTAAACCATCTAATGCCGTCGGCTCAAAACTCCTAGGGAAAGCCATTATTTTCCCATTTTATGGATAAGGAACCTGAAGTTGAAACACTAGCTTCCCCAAGGTTGCAGTGCTAAGAAAATGGCAGAGCTGGCTGTGAGCCCAGGGTCAGGGCCCCGGCGCCAGGCTCCCGCCGCCACAGAGACAAACCTGGCCCCTGCCCACAGCAGGGCACAGGGCAAGGGTCAAGGGCGGATGGGACACTGCATCCTCTGGCTGGCATCTTTGCCAATGGCCTGCGGCCTGCCCCAAGCTTGGCTGCAGCCCCACCCCCAGCCCAGGGACACCAGAGTCCCCGCCAACCTCCCCTGCAGCAGGTCCGTGAGGCCAGAGGAAGCAGGTGGACACCCTGCCCTCCCCCAGATCCTTCTGGAAGCACGTGGGCCTGACCTCCCAGTGTCAGGCTCAGCACGGGGCTCCCTCTCGGGCCCCTCCCTATCCTCACACCCCCGTTATTGATTCTCCTTTTCACAGACCTGGCACACACAATGATGATGGCATCTTGGCTGCTGCAAAGATCTATATCCCAAAATAGCAAAAAAATCCCCATCGTGCAAGAATTTTTCAGGCAGAGGCAAGGCAGGATGGAGTTCTCGGGCTGTGCTTCCACAGGTACCGAATTTATGGATCCATCTATTCCTGGGGCCGCCAAACAAATCTGCTCGGAGCCCCCCGGAAGCTGTTCCTCTCCCAGGACGGGCCAGGGTGGGGGGAGCACTGGGCGGGAGGGACAGAGACAAGACTCTGGGCCGGCTCGGCCGCTGCCCCAGCTCTGGGTCCTCATCTGCCACAGGAAAGGAACCAGCCCCTCGCCCCACACGTGTGTAAGGGTCAGACCACAGGGACGTCCCTCCTCCACACCCCACAGCACAAGTGAGCCACTGAGGCCCCGTCTCCCAGGCTGGGCCGGGATGGAGCCAGGAGGCCATTCCTGCAGGCTTCGAGAATGGCCCTTGTCACACACGTGCACACAGACACGCGTGCACACAGCCACACGTGCACAAACACGTGTGCACACACACGCGTGCACACACCCAGAGAACAGTTTTTGTGTCACATTTAGGGAAGTGGCCGTGGGGTCAGGACCTCTCGTTCCCTGGTGGCCAGCCTGCAGGGTCACCCCCTGGCTGTCTGGGTGCGAGGCTCCCCATCCCTCCCACAGGACACGCTGGGAGAGGGGGCTCGGCTGGAGAGCCGTCTGCACGGCCACCCCGCTCTGGGCCCCAACCTCGGCTCCAGGGCCTCCCAGCCACCGGCGCTGGGCAAGCTCACGCCCCGTCCGGACCCTCTGCCCGTCTGTGTCCCATCTGGAAGGCAGGGCTGGTGATGATGCCCACCTGCACCCTGGCACAGTCAGCCCCCAGGCTGGACCCCAGAGTGGACAGTCCTGCGGGAGGGGTAGTGGGAAGGTGATGAGCTGCGGGAGCCTCTCAGGCGGCTACGTTGGAGCAGGCAGGGCTCTCCGGGCACGACCACATGGGTGGGGGACACAGAAGGCCAGTCCAGCACCGCGTGCAGCCCTACTCATAGACTATCACAGGTGCAGGCCCCCAAGACCTCGGGCCCCCCTTGCAGATGCAGAAACTGAGGCCCAGAAAGGAGAAGAGCTCTGTTCAGGGGTGCCCAGCAGAAGCAGAGCCCACGGAGCTGGAAATGGCCTCGCGCTCGCCTCCTTCCCATGTGGGGACTCCGGAGCGGCATCTGACACCTGGCACCCGGCACCCGGCACCCGGCAGGGCAGGGTTCCTGCCTCCCCTGGTGGCCTAGCCCCCGCCGGCAGGGTCGGAGGGCGATGGTGGAGCCTGCTGGGGAGACAGGTTTCCTGCGGACTTGGGTCACAAGGCACGAGGGCAGTCCGGAAGGGAGGACAAAGGGAAGGGGAGCCCGAGGCCCCGGCAGCTCCCGGCACAGCCTCTGTGGACTGCAGCAATTCATTACCCTTCTTCAGTTGATGACGATGATCTCGAGGACAATTAGTCTCGGAATTACTGACAGAGGAGAACGTTAAGAGAAAAATAAATTAAAAAGAAATCCATTCAAGCTGTAATTGTAATACAGTGTATCATAGTCAATTGAATCGCAAATACAAGCTGGTCCCTTGTCAATTGATTTCAGCGAGTAAACAATTTGGGTATTTAAATTGGAAACTCACAGGGGAAGGGAGCAGGGATGTGGTTAAAGGGAGAACTGAAAACTCCAGGCCCAAAGTTGGCTCTGGGGCTGCCAGGCTGAGCCGGTGACTCGGCCAGAAAGAGGTCCTGCGTTCCTGTCCTGCCTGGGGCTCGCGGGTCACTTCCCCCGGGTGCCATCGGAGACCCCAGCCAAAGCGCATGGCTACCTGCTCCGTGACACCCCTGCCCCATGCATTTCCACTGCGCCTCCCACAACGAGTTCTGGCTTCTCTGTTTACAAGTATGGATCTGCCACCCCACAGGAGCAGGCAGGGGTCCTGGTTTACTGCTTGAGACAAGCCCAGGTGGGACAACAAGCAGCTGTCGAGAGGATGGATGGATGGTGGGTGGATGGGTGGGTGGATGGTGGGGGGCGCAGGGATGGATGGGGTACAGGTATATGGATGGGGAGTGGGATGGATGGATAGGTAGGTGGGTGGGTGGATGGCTGGATGGTGGGTGAACGGTGGAGAGACGCAGGGACAGATGGGGTATGGATAGATGGATGAGGAGTGGGATGGATGGGTGGTGGGTGGATGGGTGGGGGGCTGGTGGAGGGCGCAGGGACAGATGGGGTA
>NW_022589721.1:33473357-33515889 GCF_004348235.1 Phoca vitulina
TAGATGAGGAGTGGGATGGATGGATGGATGGCAGGTGGATGGGTGGGGGGCGCAGGGACGGATGGGGTACAGATAGATGGATGGAGAGTAGGATGGATGGATGGCGGGTGGGTGGGTGGTTGGGTGGGTGAGTAGACAGGCAGATGGATGGACAGATGCTTGAACAGATAAAAGAGACTGATGGATGTTTTCTGAGCTATTGAGGGCAAGTGGCCACTTCTCCTCTGTAAGAACTTCTGCGCCCCAGACTCTAGAGCCTTTCTTAGCTTCCAACCAAGAAACCCTTTTCAAAGCCAAAAAAAGCAAAGCAATGCCTGACGCTCTCGGGCCCCGCTGGTCTCCCCATCACCTGCTGCAGCCAGCCGTGAGCATGGCAGAGGCCCAGCGGGAACCACAGCACATCAGGAGCCCGTGCCAGCCTGCGGGAAGTGTGTGCACTGGAGCTCCTTCTCCCGCTGTCGGAGCACGGGGAGGTGGTGCCCCCAACCGTACCCCCTCCACCCCAGGCCTGCCCCTGTCCGTGCCCAAGGGAGGACTCTTCCCACTGACGGTCGTGACGCTGGTTCTGCTGCCATGGGGCCAAGACGGCCACATGTCCGGTGCCACCGAGGGCATGTGATCGTGGCCAGGGACTGGCCCTGACCACCAAGGGCAAGGTGAGGGTGGAGGGAGCCTAGAGCCAGTCCCGGTGCAGGGTGTGTTCGAGTGGTCACCAGTGGAGGACGCCCACACCCTGAGACCCTCAGAATGAAGGCTGGAGTCACACCATGGAGGAAGAACTTCCAGCCGGCCGAGACTGAAATGAAGGGGAGTTGGGGCAGGTTGTATGGTCCCAAAATGGTCACCTTGCCCCTCCCATCAGACCTGGACAATCGCAGGAGCGCTGTGGAGGGGATGCCGCACGATTTCGGAGGCGGGGTCTCAGAGAAGGATGCGGTTTCTGCCCTCCTCTCCCTCGGGGCGCTCCCACGGACGCTTGCCCAGGATGGCTGCCATGCCGTGAGGAAGCCCGGACCATGGGAGGAGCCCCCGTGAGGGTGTCCCACGACGGTCAGCACCGACCAGCAGGCATGCGACTGAGCCAGGCTTCGGGGGACCCAGCCCAGGCCCCACGGGGCCTGTCCACCGGCAGATTCGGTCCCTGTTTGACTCAGGCAGGCGGGGGATGCTTGGCACCTGGCCATGAGCGTTGTAATAGGTACTGACTGTTTCCCTTCCTCCTGAGCCCCTCCCCATGCTCCCCCAGCACCCACGGCCCCGTGAGCCCCTCCCCGTGCCCCCCAGCACCCACGGCCCCGTGGGCCCCTCCCCGTGTCCCCCAGCACCCACGGCCCCGTGGGCCCCTCCCCGTGCCCCCCAGCACCCACGGCCCCGTGAGCCCCACTCTGTGCCCCCCAGCACCCCATGGCCCATAAGGGGCTAGTTGGCTCTCAGCCCACGAACCACAGTGTGGTGGTGGCCTGGCCTCAGCACTAGGGAACACCCTGATCACCTGCCAAGGAGCACATCCCCCGCGGGAGAGGCCGGCACTCTTGCTCTCCGGTGTCAGTTTGTTTGCTTGTTGGCCTGAGTTGTATCCGAAGTGGAAAGGGTAGTGGGATTGTGTATCTTTCACCATATGCAGCCTGAGCTGAAGGGACCCCTCCCCTGAGGCCCCTCAGAGGCTGGCTCAGCTGGGGCCCAAAGCGCCCGGGGCCAGCCACTGGGCAGAGGGTCCCCACGGCAGGGCCCTCATGGGCTCCCGAGGCGAGGAGGGTGCCAGGCCCAGCCAGGTGGGACGGAGTCTGAGCCGGGCACTCCACACCCAGCAGGCCTGCCTCGCACCCCCTGCCACGGAGCCGCTAACTGCCCCACTTCATGGAGGAGCCAGAGGCCCCGAGGGGAAGGAGCCGCGAGTGGGCAGGATGAGGACCAAGGGGCGACCGGGGCGGCCAGGGGCGTGTGGGCTGATGAGAAATGGGAGAGGGACAGCTGGGGGGCTCTTGAGATATGATCCCAACACCTGGGGTCCGTCGGCTATGTGCTGAAGCCGCGTACTCTCCCAGCCCCAGCCCCATGCTCCCCCCTCCGAGGGAAGTGCGACAATCCCACCCACCACAGGGCTCCCATAGATCGTGTGGGCCTGGGAACGAGATGGGTTCTAGTCCTAGCTCTGCTGAGACCTTCCCTCTGGGGGCCTTCCAGGGGAGGAGGGACGGGCGGGTTTAGGAGGCGCATCTGCGGGCGGCCTTGCTCTGCTCCAGGCCCTGGCTCCAGGCTCCTCCAGGCTCCTGGCTCTGCCCGCATGGCCAGCCCTGCTCTTGGCCTCCGCAGCTCCAGACGGTGGGGGCTGAAGGTCACTCCGACACCTCGCTCTTGAGTGGGGAGGCTCCGAGTCCAGTCGGCTGGTGGCAGCAGCGGCCTCCATCAGCACCGTCCCAGGTGCCCTCTTCCCGGCCCCGTGCTGCCCTCGGCCCGCCCGCCTGCACTCCTCACCTCAGAACACCTGCTCCCGCCAGGGCACCCAGAAGTGCTGACCGAGCTGCAGGGGGAGCCTGGGACCCTGGTACCCCACCGGAGCGCTGGCCCGCCCTCCACCCCCATTCTCCAAGGTCAGGCAGCCAAGAGGGAGGCCCAGCCTGTCTCCTCCCAGCAGCCAGGCTCACTCCCCACCTCCCTGCAAGCAAGCCTGCTCTCACCCGTGAAGCTGGAGCCAAACCCCCGCCCAGCAACCTCAGCTTGCAGCCCCTGAGGGGGTGCCGCCCCCCACTTGCGTTTCCTAGCTGGGACCAGGATCTGCTGGTCCCTCCAGCCCCAAACCCGGGCTTTCCCCGCCCCCAGGGCCCAGCCAGCAGCTGTGGGCCTGGGGGCTGAGACGCAGGCGCCTTGCGGCTGCCCCAAAAACCAAGCGCCTCACACCTGGAGCTGGAGGTGGCAAACTCAATTTGCTCCTGACACCTCCGCCGGACTCCCCCCGCCCAGCAGCCGGGGGCCACTGCGGCAAGGGGGAGGAGGCGGCCGCAGTGCTGCCTTGGGGGGCTCTGTCCACTCCCCCCGTCCCCACCACCGCCGCCCACACTGCAGTGGTGTTTCTCAGCCCCTGGAGGAGGAAGAGCTGAGAAATGCAGAGCTTCACAGAATCTTTAAAAACCCCCGAAGCGGTCTTTGGAACAAAGTGGCCTGGATCCAGAAGGCTTCGGACCCTCCTCCCAGAGGACTGGGGTTAGGGGAGGGGCGGGGAGGGGTGGGCCCTCTGCTCCAGCCCACCTGAGCAGGCAGGGGCGTCCTGCAGGCCTTTCTAGAATGCCCCTCCCAGGCGAGCTCACCCTCCCTGGGCATCTGGGGGCAGCCACACCCCGTGGGGTCCTACAGGGGCCTGGAAGGGTGCTGCTCCCCCAGTGCTGTGCCCTGGGGGCCTCGGCCTGGCCCCCCCGCCCGCCTGGCACCCACTCCCCACAGTGAGAGGAGCTGCCTCTTGCCCTCTCCCGCCCACAGGGGCCAGGCCACGGCCCTCCTATGTAGGGGTGCCGCCCCCACTCCCTGACCCCATCTCCATGCCCCATCCCTCAGCTGGGTGCCAGGAGACCCAGAAGCTTCTATCTCCCGGAGCAACGGGGGCCTCAGAGCTGCATCCAACCCCGCCCCCCAGCCACTGTTTCCAGAGTGGGGACACAGAGGTCCTGGGAGGGCTTGTGCTGGGTCCTCAGGGAGGAAGGCCCAGGGCCTGCTGTGGTGGGAGGGCGAGGCTCCAACTGGGGGAGCCCCTCGGGAGGGGCAGCACCGGAGAGAGAGGCCCTGAACCACCCCATCCGTGTTTCACACCCATGTCACCACGCCACCTCGCACACACACTCATGCATGCATGCACACTCACACACACTCATACTCATGACACACATGCACACACACTCATGACATGCAAGCACACTCACACACAGTCATGCATGTACCCCACACACACTCATGACACGCATGCACACTCGCACACACTCATGACATGCATGCACACTCGCACACTCATGACACGCATGCACACTCACTCATGACATACATGCACCCCACATTCACACTCATGACATGCATGCACCCCCACACTCACACTCATGACACGCATGCACACACACACTCACACACACCCCTGCCATGGTCTCTCCCACCCACTACAGCTCAGGCTCCATCTCCAGGGGTCCTAGAGCAGGAAAGATGCCTCCCACCCGACGGACGGAGACCAGCGCTGTGGCCAGCGAAGTGGGGAGTTTATTAGGGCAGGCCCAGCCAGAGGTCGGTGTGGCGGTGGCGGGGTCAGCACACCGGTGGGAGGCAGGCCGGTGGGAAACTCTCCTGGGTCCACGCAGGCCAGGTGGCGGCATCAACCTGCAGAACAACAGACTCCATCAGCCCCAGCTGGGCGCGCAGGGAGGAGGCGTGGCTGCGGCAGGGGGGGAGCGGGCGGCTCTGGCTCCCACCTGGCTCTCTCCACCATGCCCCCCTTCCTTGGGGAGCTGACGCTGTCCCACAAAGTCGGAGTGGGGCCCTGCCTTGCTACCCTCTCCACCTGCCAGCTTCAGGTTTGCCCGGGAGGTGGGCCCGGATGACAGGTCTCCCGCTCACAGAGGAGAAAACAAGTCCCAAGAGACCAGCGGCTGCACGGGAAGGTGCCAACGTGGGCTCTCCTGGCCCTGGTCGGGCTGCCCTCCCTCCCTGCCCTCTGTCCTTGCCTGGCCCGTCCTCGCCCCCAGTCCTGCCTGAGTCCCCCACATTGCTGCTCTTCGTGGGGCACAAAGGGGAGGAGGGAGGACACCCCACAGGACTCAGTGACAATCCCATCTCCCTGCCCATTTCTTCAGGGCCGCCGCCGGGCCAGGGAGGGGGCCTGGAGCCCCCAGGCCCTCGGCACAGTCTCCCCGGATGATGAGCTCCGTAACACAGGAAGGCCACCAGGACGTGGACAGCATGGAGCGTTAGGTGGGCTTCTGCTCGGCCGCCGCAGACAGTGACCCTAGCCGCCTGCCTGGGTCCCAGCATCAGGCTAAACACAGCCTTTCCGGGATTCTCTCGTGAAATACCAGCTCCACGCCCCTCTGCGGGACTCCTAAGGGCTGGGGAGGCCAGGCCAGGGTCTGGAGGGTCCAGAGGCGCCAGGCCTCGGAAGGACTGGCTGACAGCACAGAGATTTCGGGGAGGACGGATGAGAGTCCTGGCAAGCAGGTGTGAGTCTGGTCCACCGGCCCCTTCCCAGCTGCCCCCTCCCCAAGCGGCCTGCTGGGCGTGGCTAAGTTCCGGCCAGACCACAGGAGCCAAAGCAGAGAGGCTCCCCCCACCTAAGCCCCCGTCCCATGAGGACCCCGGTGGGCTCCACTCTCAGCACGTCCACGATCCGCTCCTGGCCACGCCCCACTGGGCACGACCTCCTCCTGCCCCCTGTGCCGTTTCTCCTCAGCTCCTCTGAGGTGGTCCCCTCCCCAGCAGAGCCGCTCAGGGGCCTTCCTGGCCGCTTTCTGGCTGAGGTCCTTGGGACCTGCGGCCCCCAGCTTGTGCCCCAGCCCACAGACTGGGCTCTCTGCTGGGGCTCTGCCTCTGGTCGCCCCCCTCATGCTGTTCACATGCTGTTCCTTCTATCTGGAATGCTTTTCCCTGGGATACAGGTCAGCTCTTCAAACGTCACCCTCTCCATGAGGGTCCCTGAGCACCCTGCTGAAAATCACAACCAGCCCCACCCACAGCCCCGAGGCCAGGACGCACACAGGCCCTGCTCCCTTGCACGGCCCACGCCCAGCTGGAGGAACAGGGTGGGGGGTCCGCAGGTGCTGCGGTGAAGGCGCACACAGGGCCTGGGGCTGCCGCCACCAGGACAAAGGGCCACGGCCCCTCCATGGTGGTCACTGGCCAGGCCCCTGCAGAGGACTTCCTCCTGGACACCACCTGGGTAGGTGGAGGTCACCAGGGCACTGTGGCCTCTCTCCCCTGTCCTCCCACCAGCATCCCTGCCCCAGCCTGGGCTCCAGGGCCCAGCAGCAGACGGGAGGCCCCAGAGGGGAATGCAGCCCCCTTCCAGGCGCCTCTGTCTGTTGTCCTCTCACCTGCTGGGGGAAATCATTCCCATGCCCACGGGGGACCCCCAGTCCCTGAGAGGGCAAGGGCAGGCCTGAGGGGAGCAGCGATCCTGTGCCTCTGGAGGGGAACTCGGGCACGCTGCCCCATGCCCACCGAAGGCCTGCCTGTAAGCCCACCGGGGCCCCTCTCTGAGGCTGCACCACCCCCGAGACCTGCTCTCCTCCCAGCCCCGGCCTCACTGGCCCCACCTGGCATCCCCCCCACCCGAGCCCTGCCACAAGAGGCCCCCAACAGGCAGGCCCCATCCCGAGAGCCAGGTGCAGGCCACGCCCTCCAGAGCTGGGTTTTCTCGATGGTAAACTGAGGAACACCCAGGAGGCACCCCTCAAGCTGGCTTTGTGGCTCACAGCCCTTCTGGAGGTCTGGGTGGCAGGCGTCGGCTGGGACACGCGGGGCAGCCGGTCCTGGAGTCCTGTGCAGAGCTAGCCCGGCTTTCCGCCTGCCTCTGGGGGTGGGGGCATCTGCAGCTGAGTGGCCTCGTGCAGGGCAGGGGTCTCAGGGAGGGCAAGTAGGGGGACCCACCCCCTCCCCAGCTCTTGTAGGCCCCTGGGTGCATCCAGACCCAGCCTCCTGGTCCCCAGGGCAGCGTGTCCCCAGCCCCACCCCCTAGTGGCTGACCAGGGGCAGGGACAGTGGGTGGCAGGGTCCAAGCATCTCTCTGGCCCTCCCATCCTCTGACAACCAGACCTCTGCCATTGTCCTCCCGCCCCCTCTGCCCTTGGGCACTGAGCCCAGCCCCTCTCTCAACCACACCCCCTCGCACTGGGCACCTCCCTGCCCACCCGTGAGGCCCACACTGGCCTCCCCAGCAGAGGGTAACCAGAGGGCAGAGGCCGCTCTTCCCAGTTCCCATGAGATGCCTTCAATCCCCGGGCCTGTGGATGGATGGAAGATGCCTGAGGGGTATGCACCCCAATCCCCATCTGCCCTGGGCTAGCGAGGACTCAGGAGTTCGGGGTCACCCGAGGTTGCTCTGCAAGGTGGGGGCCAGCACTGTCCTGCAGGCTGCCCCTCTTCTTCCTCCCCTGGGGGCAGTGGGGAGCCTCCCCCATCCCCAAATGCTTCCTGTGCAGAGCCAGGCCACTCCCCAGCCCTCACCCCCGACAGCGGGAGTCCCCCCTCCCCTGGCCTCAAGCATTCAGGAGGGGAGGCGCTGGAAAGTCTGCAGGAAAAGGGAATGTGTGTTTTGCCCCCAGGGCCTGTGGAACCAGGGGCTGGACTCCCAGGCCCAGCTCCTGACTCAGCCGGGCCCCCTGGCTGTGGTCCCATAGATCTGCCGTACGGTGGTCTCTGCCGGGGCACAGAACGCACGCAGGGCCACAGCCCCCTTGCCCTGCCTGCCGGTGCTGGCCCCTGGGTTCTGACCTGTAGGCCCCCACCTCCGCTACAGGCCCGGGCGAGGCCCAGGGTCAGTGCCCCTGAGCCCAGGGAGTACAACAGACAGCGCTTGCCTGCATTTTCTGAGCAAAACTGAGCACCTGGCACACACCAGGGGTCCCACCTGAATTGTCTCATTTGTCCCTAAGAAGAGCCCTGTGGGGTGGGGACCCAGCCTTTGGTGGGGGGGAGCTGGGACCCAGCTCACCCCAAGCTCTGACCTGCTTGGATGCTCCGGGGGAAGAGGAAGTGGGAGGGGAGGGGGTTAGGCTCAGAAAGACCCCCACCCCTACCACGCCTCTTCCCTGCACCTCATCCCTGTTCCCTGGCCTCCCAGCTCAAGCCTTGGGCTCCTGTCAAAACCCAGCCCAGCTGGACGGGCATCTGACTTCTCAAGCTGCCCGGCACCTGGGACACCAGCTGCCAGGAGAGCCCCAGGAGGGGGCGGGCGGCCCCACGGTGTCCGCAGGCAAAACACCGGACGCCAGCTTCAATCTCAGAAGCAGGGAAGGACCGTTTCAGTGTAAGACTCCCAAATACCGCATGGGACATGCTCACACTAGATCATTCGTTCTTTGTTGGAAATTCACCATTACCGGGGCTCTGTTTTCATTTTGCTAAGTCTGGCATCTGCGGCAGGGGTGTCCACGGGCTGGGCTCTGCCTGGCGCCTCTCGGCACCCACGGCTGTTCTGCAACCCCCACCGCACACACAGGACCAGGGCGCTGTCACTGAGCCCCAGGAACGCAGAGCCTGGCCCCAGCACAGGCTGTACCCGCCCCACGCAGGCCAGGCTGGGGACGACCCCACTCTGTGCCTGCCCCTCAACTCGCCCTGCCCTAGGCACACGGCACCTCCTCTTCCAGCCAGACCCCCCGCCTCAGTCCCAGTCTCTCCGCAGGGCTGCAGTCACGGGGCCAGCACATCCACACAGCCCACCCCGGCCATGGCCATGCCAGGCTCCGAACTGCCCCACTGCCTCGCTGACACTGGACTGAGACGAGGCCCTTAACCTGCATTCACCACCCCCTAAAATGTGACCCTGGCCTGCCTACCTTCTCCACCATTATCCACTTTTTGTTGCAGCCAAACATAATTTTCATGGCCTATGCTTTCTCATCTCTTAAAAGGAGGATCAGGTTCAGGATCAGCTTTATCATGTGACCAGGATCAGGGCTCACTGTGATCAGGATCAGGGCTCAAGGTGTGACCAGTATCAGGACTCAGAGTGTGACCAGGGTCAGGACTCAGAGCGTCACCAGGATCAGGGCCCAGCGTGTGACCAGGGTCAGGGCTCAGAGTGTGACCAGGGTCAGGACTCAGAGTGTGACTATCAGGGCTCAGTGTGAGACCGGGATCAGGGCTCAGCACGTGACTGGGGATCAGGGCTCAGTGTGTGACCAAGGTCAGGGTTCAGCATGTGACCAGGTCATACTCAGTGTCCACCCTGGGGCACTGTCTTTGACTGACTGGGGTCAGTCCCCCCATTAGCATCCCTGGCTGCATGGAGGTGACTGAGAGGCTTCTTGGAGCACAGGTGCCACACAGACCCTGGGATCCTGAGGGGGACTGTCCCCACCTCTCAGATTGCTCTCAATGTCCTTCAGATGCGTCATTTTCTCATCCGCTAACCACTCCTCCAAATGGTGCTGGCTACCCTCCCACGATGATGGGGACCCCCGCTGCCAGGGAGATGGAAGCCGGATCCCACAGGCACCTACTCCTGTTGATGTGCCTGATGCCAGCCTCGTGGGCCTGCTGGCCTCCTGACAGAGTGACCAGGGCCCGGCAACACCTCCCAGGGCTGGCACGCCGTCACCCTCCCGGACTGAGGCTGGTGCAGGTCAGTCCTGCCCTGGCGAAGGGTCTGGGGGCCTGGCAGGGGGACACACAGGCCCATATGTATTCTGCTGGTGACACTCTCTGAATAGCTTATTAGAAATTAATATTTAATTCTCTTCTGTGGATTTAGCTTAATTATTCAATTTATTATTGCAATTACTGAGAAGCACCCAGAAGCAAAACTGCTTGCTTTGAGTGGGGAGACAGCTGAAGGGGAGGGCCTTGCCACGTGCACCTGATTTGGCGGACTTTGCCCCAGGGGGTTCCTCCTGGGTCCCACTCCAGGGTCCTTCTCTTCAGAAAATGCTCCTTTCTCTGTCAGCATTGGCTGAGGATGCTCCCTTCCACGTGTCCTCCCTTTGGCAGGCAGAACCCCTGCTTCTAAAGAGGCCCTGAAGGTCGAACCCCATCTCCTTCTGCTTCGTTCTGGAGGCCACAGCCTAGAGAAGTCAGATGAGGAAGAGGGGGAGGAGGAGAGTCGTCAGGCCCTCCCCACGTCCTCACAGCCTTGCTCTAAAGGAGGGACTGTCCTGTTGACAGAGCTGACACCCACGCTCGGCAAAGTTCAGTGGCTGGAAACAGCAGGGCTGGGACTCAAGCGGTCCCACCATCACAGACAAGGTCTGCCCTCGAGCGGCGTGTCCTCATGTCCTAGCAGGGGCAGGAGGCTCGCACTTCCCCAGTGAAGCCCCAGGGCTCTTCCCTCACGCCTCTTCTGTCACGTGTTCCCTGAAGAAGAGCGAGAGTCCTGGGGTGGGCAAGCCCATGCGTCCTGCCCCTGGTGAGTAAGGGCCACTGTGATGCCGGCGTGGCGGGGAAGCCTGACCCTGAACCCTCCCCAAGACCGAGGTGGGCTTGGGGGTCAGGCCTGGCTCGAACCTTCTTCCTGCCCGGGATGAGCCTCTGCCCTCAGAGCCTCAGCCAACATCCATCATGGCAAGGCCCCGGCTCCCGTCCTCCTGGTCACTGAGGGCCCGGTGCCCTGGTATAGTCCATAGGCTGCTGTGTGTTCGTAGAGACTGTGGTCACTGCGAGGACCGTGTGGCCCACTTGGATGGGCACGGGCCCAGAGCCGGGAGTCGTAGGCACCAAATCTGAGGCCAATGGGAGCTGGGGGATGGAGGGAAGTGGAGCAGAGAGATGGCAGGGGCAGGGGCTGCTCCAGGGACAGGGATGACCCTCTCTCCAGGAGCGGGGCCAGAGTGGCCCGCAGGCCTCATGCATCCCTCCCTGTGACAGGGACAAAGGCCTGGAGGCTCAAATGTGGGGGATGTTATCCAGGCCTGGGTGTCAGGGATCAGCAGGAGAACTCAAACCTCTGCTTCTGGAGGGATCCATGGTGCGGGCAGCCCAGAGCCAGTCTGGGGACACTTTGCAGGAGAAGGGTAGGGTCATCTATACAGAGAAGAAGGACGAAGACCAAGACCAAGACCGGGCGGGGGAGGGAGGAAACACACGAACTCTGTGCACCAGCTGCCACACCAAGGGCACCCATGGCCTCACTGCACCCCAGCAAGGTCTTAGCGTCCCGAGCCCACGGAGGAAACGGGGACTCCATGCACGACCTACCCAAGGCCACAAGGAGGGTTTCGGGCAGGTCCTTTGACTCCAGCCCCGCCCACCAGCCCAGTCCCGTCCACCAGCACCAGCTCCGCCCACCAGCTCCGCCACGCCCACCAGCCCAGCTCCGCCCACAATCCCCGCCCCGCCCACCAGCCCCAGCTCCGCCCACAAATCCCGCCCCGCCCACCAGCCCCAGCTCCGCCCACAACCCCCGCCCCGCCCACCAGCCCAGTCCCGTCCACCAGCACCGGCTTGCCCACAATCCCCGCCCCCACCCACCAGCTCCGCCCCGCCCACCCGCCCCAGCGCCCTCTTGCCCTGCAGCTGCCCACCGGCAGTGGGGCCCCAGCTGTGTGCCACCGTCCGGCCGCCCTGCCCAGTCCCACCCAGGCATCACAGGGCTGGGACGGGTAAGATGCGACACCCGCTCTCCATGCTGGCTGGCAAACTCCATCATGTCCATCAACACCGCCTGCACGACTCACACACATGCTGCCTTCTGTGCTGGCCACCAGCATTTTCATGCTTTTATTTTTTCCACCTTTTTCCTGGCAGAGAGCCATTTCCAATGGCTGGCTCAGTGCTGCCCTTCTCATGGGGCCATCTGCCCAGCCGCTGAGGCAGTGCAAGCAAAGGGTGGGGCAACCCCATGCAGAGGAAGGGGGTCTGGAACCTGGTTATGGCTCCCTCAGGCCCACTAGGAAAGGACTGCTCCAGACAAGTGCCCCAGGAAGCCTCCAGGCTCTCGGCCCCTTCGCCTGCCCCTCCTCTCCTACTCAAGACCCTACACACTCCCACCCCAGCCAGTCTTGCCCCAGGGCTCCACCCACCATGCCTCCACACCTTTGCCTGGGCTGTGCCCTGGGCCTGCAGTACCCTCCTCCTTGTCCGACAGAGGAGCCTATACCCACCTCTCAACACTCGGCTTTCAAGAGCCACCTCCTCCAGGAAGCCCTCCGGGCAGAGCTGCCCCTCTAACAGCTTCCACTCTGCTCCTGGCCGTTCAGCACCTCAAGGGCCTCCCTCTCCCCGAGGCTGTGAGCTGCTCAGGGCGGTGCTGGATCTGATTGCACCTGCAGCTGGCTGACAGGGAGGGGCTGGGGTATTTGCTCAATCACATGGACACATCACCGACCTCTAGCCGGATCGGAGCTGGGCCCATGGGACAGGCAGCAGGGAGGACAAGATACAGCCCTGCTGGCTGGAGGGCCACATGGGAACGTCGGCATGAAAAGGCCAGCTGTGTCTCATCTCCATCAGCCAGAGCAGGTGCGTGGTAACAGGAACACAACTGTGGTAGTGCTCATGGGGACAGCGAAACAGCCAGCATCATCGAGAGCAGCCCCCCCACCCCGGCCAGGTGCCCAGCAGGAGCTCTGGAGGCAGGACCTGGGCCCCAGAGGACAGACTTCCCTAAGTCAACCCCTAAGGAGCCCCGGACCCAAAGAAGGCTCCAGCATCCCAGGCCTGCGCCGACCTTGGCAGACATGCTCGCAGGCTAGAGCGGGGAAGCAGGGCTGCCCAAAGTCACCAGATCCCAGGGGAGGGACCCTCAAGCCTTTGACCGGCTCCCCCAAACTTTGCCACCGTGAATGACGGCGCCCCGATAATGGGCCCCCCTGACCCATCCGGAGCCACCTGGAACACGTGCAGACCTGGCTCTGGCTCCATGGCATCAGGGCGCAGGGGTTTCCCTCACAGCCCCAGCTGCAGAGGGATTACCCCCCATGGTGCCCACTTCTTCCGTCTGCCTGTCAGTTTATCCATCTGAAAAATGGGGACACATGCACATCTCCTTCACAGGGCTGTGGAGAAGATGCAGTGAGGTGACCCCAGGCAAGGCTCCTACCCAGCGCCTGACGGGCGGGGGACACACATGGAGACACCCCCTCCCAGGGTGACACACTCAGGTCCCTTATTCCGGTTACAGCCTGTGGGAGGGGGGGCGGGCAGTCAACAGTCTTTCCTGACCACACACAGACACACACACGTGCACACGCAGACACATGCACAGAGACACACCTACAGACACGCAGAGACACACGTGAAAAAGCACATGGGTGTGCACTGCAGAGAAGCGTGCATGCAACCCCCCACCCGGGCTTCCCAAATGGAAATCAATGCCTTCAGCTCGATACTTCACGGTTTTCAGAAAACATTAAAAACATGGTTTGCTATAAGCCTCCATTTAGCCCCTTACGTTTTTTGTGTGCATGAAAAATACTTCATTGATTGTTGCCTAGATACTGTAATCTTCTATCTCTTGGAGCCCAGCCTGTGACTCCAGCAGGAGCCTGGGACCCAGGACAGGCACCCACTAGCGCTCCAGGGGCCTCCGCCCTTCCCCTTCCCACACCTGTTTCGTATCCTGCGCATGGCCTGGTGACCGCAGATGGCTCACATCCCACAGGGACCCACGAACAGTCCACAGCGACCCAAGTCCGACATGGAAAGTGGTCCTGGGCCCAGACACTGAGGTCATGAGCGCTCAGGAGGATGGTGGGGAGGGGACACCCCCAGATCCCAAGGACTCCCCTGCTTCTACAAGGTTCCTCGGCCAGGACCTGGACAGCGGTGAGTAGGCAGACAGTGGCCTGTCTGCCTACTATTGCATGCCAACTGCAACCCAGGAACGAGGGGCACTGGGCTCACCTGCAGCCTGGGCCCTCTGCCCCCAGGAGTCCCAGCTAAGCTGCAGGGGAGGAGCTCTGTGTCCATCTCCAGACACCTCAGTGCTGGAGACCCAGAATTACCCCAAGTTCCTCTTCTGGGCCCCTCATGCTGAGTTGACCCCAACCTTCATCTACAGGGAGAGGTCTCCTCACCAAATGACCAGGCCTGCACATGCTTTCGCAAAGAGCTGCACTTTCCTAGGTGGGGAAGGGGCTCCTACAGAGGTCAGGGTTGAGGCTGGGGTGGGCGTAAGCAGGGTGGGTGAGCTGGCTTGTCCCACCCTATCGTTCCATGTGCCAGCCAGGGTTCAGGAAACCCAATCCTGACCACAGACTGAATACACACTGCTCACACTCCGAGCACTGACCCTGGTCACACTCTGAGCCCTGACCTTGGTCACATACTGAGCCCTGATCCTGGTCACACACTGAGCCCTGATCCTGGTCACACTCTGAGCCCTGACCCTCGTCACACACTGAGCCCTGATCCTGGTCACACTCTCAGCCTTGATCCCGATCACACACTGAGCCTTGATCCCAGTCACACCCTGAACCCTGATCCCAGTCACACTCTGATCTGTGATCCTGGTCACACACTGAGCCCTCATCCTGGTCACACTCAGCCCTGACCCTGGTCACACTCTCAGCCCTGATCCCGGTCACACACTGAGCCCTGATCCCAGTCACACCCTGAACCCTGATCCCAGTCACACTCTGATCCGTGATCCTGGTCACACACTGAGCCCTCATCCTGGTCACACTCTCAGCCCTGATCCTGGTCACACACTGAGCCCTGACCCTGGTCACACTCTCAGCCCTGATCCCGGTCACACTCTGAACCCTGATCCCGGTCACACCCTGAGTCCTGATCCCAGTCACACCCTGAACCCTGAGCCTGGTCACAGTCTGAGCCCTGAGCCCGGTCACACTCTGAACCCTGATCCCAGTCACACCCTGAGCCCTGAGCCCGGTCACACCCTGAGTCCTGAGCCCGGTCACACTCTGAGCCCTGATCCCGGTCACACCCTGAACCCTGAGCCCGGTCACACTCTGAGCCCTGATCCCGGTCACACCCTGAACCCTGATCTTGGTCACACCCTGAGCCCTGACCCTGGTCACACCCTGAGCCCTGACCCTGGTCACACTCGAGCCCTGAGCCCGGCCACACTCTGAACCCTGAGCCCGGTCACACTTGAGCCCTGATCCCGGTCACACTATGAACCCTGATCTGGTCACACTATGAGCCCTGAGCCCAGCCACACTCTGAACTCTGATCCCGGTCACACTGAACCCTGATCCTGGTCACACACTGAACCCTGATCCCGGTCACACCCTGAGCCCTGATCCCGGTCACACCCTGAGCCCTGATCCCGGTCACACTCTGAACCCTGATCCTGGGCACATACTGAGCCCTGACCCTGGTCACACCCTGAGCCCTGATCCTGGTCACACCCTGAGCCCTGATCCCGGTCACATTATGGGCCCTGACTCAGTCCCAGACTAGCCTTCACACTTGCTGTAAACTGAGTCCAGGAACCCTGTGGGGAGTGAGGCTGGCCACATGCACTTTGGAGAGTCCCCGCACTGGTCTTCTTGGAGGCACCTGCTTGGTGGCAGCAGCTCTCCACCTGAGCGAGCACCCCAGCCTGACCAGGGGGGAGGCAGACTCGCCAGCCCTCTGTAAATGGGGAATAGCCTAGCCCATGGGGGTGGTCACAGCCATGGGAGCAGGCAAGGGTGAACGGGGGATGACCCAGACGGCGGGTGTGACATGGGGCGCTCCTTTGTCCACTCAGAGCTACCAGAGGGCATGTCTCACCCTACACCCAGAAATGAGCACGTGCATGGGCTGTTGGGCTGTCGGGCTTCTTCCAAGTCAGGGAACAGGGAGCCGAGCTCCTCCCTCAGAGGCTGCTTTTCTCTGCGGAAATAATCCCCCTGCATTTGAATCAAGCCTTTTCCTTCCTCAAAGTGCTGTTTATATTTAGTTGCCTTTGTCCTCAGAGCAGCTCCAGGGAGAGGGAAAGAGGGCAGCCACCCCAGCCCCATTTCTCTGGGGCCTGAGCGAGGGCAGCCCCCCCACAAGACCCTGCCCCCCGCAAGATCCTGCCCCCTGGGCCGACTGCCGGCAGACAGCGTCTGGGCTGCTGGGCCTCTCTTCTGGCCTGGCTGGCGTGCCAGAGATGATGTGTTCCTGCGTGGCCCCAGACCCCTGACCCACAACCTCCCTTAGCTTCCTCTCGCTCGGGGAAGGGCTTCAGGGCGCAGAGCCGCTGGGTGGCCTTGACTGCTCCCCAACCTGGAAGGGGAGGGAGGAGGAAATCTGAAGGAGGAGAGAGGGTATGCTGGAGGAATTAGAGCCCCAGGCCCCAGGGGAGGAACAAGGGGAGGGTCCAGCCATTACAGCCCCTCCCCTCTCTCCAGATCACTGGGGATCCATCTGCTGGGCGCCCAAACTGACCTTCTTCCTAGGCCCATCTGTGTTGCCCCTGCAGACCCACCTCCCATGCAGACGTGGATCATGGCTTCAAGACATCAAGATGCTCCCAGGCCCCCTGCCAGGCCTCTTCCATCCCTAAATCTGACCTCAGCATGGGAAGCGCCCAGAATGTGTGTGACCGAGGGCAAGCCCTAAGCATGGGCCAGTCTCCCCTGCAGAATGGGGCCACAGTGCTGATGGCGCCCATCCCACCAGCCGAGACACGGACACCCCATGTAACATGCCTGCCTCGGGTGCCTTGCAAGTGTAGCTCTGTCCTGGGGCTGGGGTCAACATGACCACAAATGGAGTGACTTAAAACAACAGGAAAGACTCTCCCATAGTGTGGAGGCCAGAGTCTGAAATCCAGGTGTCAGCAGGGCCCCACTCCCTCTCCAGGGGCAGATGCTCCCTGCTCCCCCCAGGCCCCCATACCCAGGGTGCCCTCTGGCCCCTCCCACTGAGTCCCTCCTCCGGTGGAGAGGCACCAGCTGTGGACCCTAGCAGGAGGGGGTGGGGGACAGGCTCATGCTCCTGAGCCCCAGCTGGGGACCACCTGGGTCGGGGGGCAGGAAGCAATGACTCCCCAAGTGCCCCGGAGGATGATAGTCCGTCCCCATCAGGGCAGCCACAGGGGCCGGGCAGGGAGGCTGCCTGGGGCTCCCCCTGACCTCACCTGGAGAGCAGGCCCCGCCCACAGTCCCAGAACCCAAGAAGCTCCAAGCACCAGGAGTTCTCTCTGCAGGTCCAAAACTTTAACAGCAAACCTGCACCGACCCCAGTGAAGCCAGGCCACTTGGGGCTTCCATGTGTCCCGCTTACTATGAACAGCAGACCTTCTGGGGGAGTGCAGTGGAGATGCCAAGTAGGAGGATATCAGGGGCGGTTGGCTCACGGTGTGTTCCCAGGGAAAGCCAAGACCTTCTGAGCCCTCCTGTCCCCAGGGTTCAGCCAGGTTGGGACCTGTCCACCTGGGGGTGCTGGGAGGACCAGTCAAGGTGATGGATATGCAGTGTGCACACATAGCTGGTCGACCACAAACACGTCTCCCTTCCCCACTCCCCGCTCCCTCTGATGCTCTGTGCAGACCAGGAGCCGGCTCCTTGTTCTCCTGGTGACATCCCAGCCCAGCCTTAGGGACAGTGGACCCAATGAGAAGCTACCCACCAAGGACAGGCCTCGGGACGGCCAGGGCTCCCCGCCTCCCACTTTGCATCCCAGCCTTGTTGGGGTGGCTCTTGATGAGAGAGCAGGCACTTAAAGTCTGGATGCAGGAGCCTGAGGGCCCTGGACCGAGGTGACTGTCCACGGAGCTTCCTGCAGCCCCCGCTCATCTGCTGCCCGCCACAGACGCTGTCACAAGCTGTGGGGGGGGGGGACCGTGCATGACAGTGACTGGGGGGACACCGGGGGGCAGCTGTGGAGCTCAGCGGGGCCTGCCTGCCCCTCCCTGAGCCCCTCCCCCAGCCCCCACAGTGTCCCAGTGCTGGGCTCAGGTGCTGGACCCCAGGGTGTCCAGAGGACACATAGGCCCCTTCCTGCCACAGCCCTCACACGTGCACCCCCTCCTGCAGCCAGAAGCATCCTTGTGTAGCCCCTGCAGCGCTCTGGATGTGGAAGCCAGCCTCCGGGGGCCCCGTGGCCATTCCTCCTTGGACTCATGCCCTGTGAGATGGCCCTTTACGCCATTGCAGCTGGCCCAGAGAGACGCTGCATAGTGACCAGGTGTGGCAGCTGCCTGGCTCTAGGGGACCCGTCGCCCTGCGGGCCTCACGTGGGGGGAGCCACATTCGAGCTGGATCCTCCTGCCCCCGTCGGGCCCTCGGGTAGTGCGGCCCCAGCCCACATCTATCTGCACCCTCACAAGAGATGCTGAGCAGACCTACCAGCTAAGCCCCTTCTGAATTCCTGACTCTCAGAAACTGCGGGGTAATAAATGTTGATTGCTGTTTTCAGCCACTAAGTTTCAGGCCCCTTTGTTGCACAGCGTAGAGACCCCAGATGCCCACCCCGCATGCCTCTGTAGGTGCTTCCCATGCTCTGGGTCAGTCCCCGTCCACCCCAGCTCCCGCCCAGCACCCGGCCCGGGAGGGGCCCAGCACCTACTCTGCCCGTCCAACAACCCCACCAATGGCCTGGCTCCCCGCCTTGGACCCCGGCACCTGCCGGCTGCACCGCCCAACACGTGAACGGCCGGTCAGGACCTGTCGGAAGTCAGCGCCTGCAGGAAGGGGAGCTTCGAGTTGGCCTGCCCTCGGCTGGGGGCTCCAGGAAGACGGCCCCCACCTGCCACGTGCCCTGCTGGGCCGCCAGGGCTGACCCTGTGCTTGACACAGCAGACCACGTAGGGACAGACAGATGAGCAGAAGGGTGGAGGGACAGATGGTGCGGGCAGTTGGGGCACTCACCGTTGGCGGCATTACTTTCGGATAGAGGTGGCGGTGATGAGGGTGATGACCAGCAGGACGGTGACTCCAGCCGACAGGAAGTAGCACTTGATCTTGCGTCTCTGGAGCTGAGAGAGAGAGACAGAACAGTTGTCATGGTGACCGGAATCCCAGCCTCCCATCCTGGGGGCACATGGTGCCTGCTGGCTTGGGGCTGTGGGCCCAGGCAGAACCCGTCCCTTGCCAGGGGCTCTGCGCTGAGCTGACACGTGTGCTCATTCGACAGCTGCTCTGGGCTGGCCCTGACCCCCCAAGGGCAGGAGGCAGGAGAGCCAGCAGGACTGCCTCAGCTGCAGAGGTAGTCAGGCCTGGGTGTGATGCCCAGGTGCCCCCCTTTAGCACCTTGGATTCTTCTGTAAGCACAGGATGATGCCACTGACTTCAGGGCCACATTTGAAAGCCTTACTTAAGATGATGCATGAAAAGTACACAGCCTGGGGTCCAGCAAATACCAGACCCATGGTCCTCTCCAGATAGTCTTCTTCTTGTTCCATATAGTGTTGTTATTATTATTTTTTAGTACTATTTATTTATTTTAGAGAGCGCGAGCGAGAGAAACAGAGAGCGCGCTAGTGGGGGGAAGGGAGAGGGAGAGAATCTCAAGCACACTCCCCACCAAGCACAGAGCCCAATGCAGGGGCTCGATCCCATGACCCTGAGATCATGACCTGAGCCAAAATCAAGAGTCAAACACTCAACCAACTGAACCACCCAAGCACCCCTGGTTGTGGTTATTAGTAATTTAACAAGTTCTGGGCCCCACCATCAAAGACCTCATGTAGAGGAAGACACACAGATCTGTGCTGGGATTCATGGGTGGGTGGGGATTGGGAGGCTTCTGGAAGAAAGGATGCTTCATCTGGGTCCTGGAGGGGGGGCGGGGCGGGGACTCCCCAGGCAGGTCAGGAGGTGGGAGGCAGGGGACCAAGGGAGAACCTAGGATAAAATGCGAGCTTAAAATAATCTGGTCAGTCACCAAGTGGCCAGAGAGGGGTGGGGGTAGGGAAGCAGGGGAGACAGACAGGATGGGATGCGCATGGTACAGGGGTTTGAGCAGCACCCCACGGTCAGCACAGAAGACAGTGAGGAGTTTTAAGCAGGGAGAGAGTGTAGTGAAGAGGCCACTTGGAAAGCAAATGGGGGGTTGGTAGGAAAGGGGAGAAGAAACAGGGAGACTGATCAGGAAGAAGGCCGATCAATGGACAGGCAGGAGTCTGGAGCAGAAAAGGGGGGATCAGAGGCGACAGAGGCAAGGCCAGGAGAGGAATCCTCAGAACCTGCTTGTGGCTGAATATGCAATGGAAGTGAAATAGGGAAGTCAAGGATGAGTTCCCCAGGTTGCCCATCTGGGCCATAAGGTGGATGTTAGGGCTATCCATTCTTTTATCCACCCATTATTCCACCTATCTATCCATCTACCCATCCATCCACCCATCCATCCAACCATCTATCCATCCACCCATCCATTCATCCATCCTTCCATCCATCCATCCTTCCATCCATCCACCCATTCATCCATCCTTCCATCCAGCCATCCATCTACCCAACTCTATCCACCCACCCACCCAGCCACCCACCCGCCCATTCTTCCATCCATCCAGCCATCCATCTACCCAACTTTCCATCCATCCACCCATCCTTCCATCCATCCACCCATCTATCCTTCCATCCATCCATCCATCCATCCATCCATCCATCCATCCATCTACCCAACTCTCCACCCACAGACCCACTCACCCATCCATCCATCCATCCATCCACCCACCCAGCTTTCCATCCACACGCACATACACCCATCCACCCATCCTCTGTCCATCTACTTTCTCAAAGTCATTACAGGGGGTGGGGCAGAGTGAGGCACAGAAACTCAGCCATGAGAAGCGGAAGGGATTGGTGGGGAAAGGGGGGGAGTCAGGGAGCTTCCTGAAGTAGGTGGGACTGAACTTGGGCTTTGGTGGGGGGGGTGTCCACAATGACTTTTTGAGTGAAGATCCAGTCCCACTGGAGGGTGGCATGGGGGATCTGCTGGGCGTTGGATGGGTGTTCAGCTCACTCAAGCTGCCTCAGTGTCATTCCACTTTGGAAGGGACCCACACACCAGCCTGAACATCAGCCACCATCTGAACAGCCCTGCTTCCAGGCTCAGGTCTCCCTGCCCCCAGCTGTAGTCATGGGTCACAGGCCAGCTGGCCCAGAGTGAATGAGAAACAGACCTCCAATTGCTCACAGCTGGGAGTGGGAGGGCAGCAGAAACCCACAACCCTCCTAGCAGGGAGAAGGCATGGGAGCCAAGGAGCAGTTCAGCACCCAGGACAGCACCTGGGTCCTGGTGCCTGAGCCGAGGACCCAGGTGTCTGTCCTTGGTGCAGACACAGAAGCACTGACCTCATCAGCAGGACGGCCGCCCTTTCCTGAGCCTTCGCTCACGCTACCCTCACCCAGAGCTGCGGGGCGGGTCCTGTCAAGACCGTGGTCTGCAGAGGGCTCAGAGAGGGGAAGTAACCTGCCCAAAGCCACCAGCTTGTGAGCTGTGGGGTCAGAATTCGACCCTGACGCCCAGCGACACAGCCAGCTCTTAACCACCCCATGCCCCCCACAGAAGGGCTGACATCACAGATGTGCTCTGAGGTAGGTCTGACCCTCTGCACACATCCAGTCCCCTAAAGGAAGCTTATGCATGGAATCAGTTACACGCTTCGTCACAAGCCACCTGCATGGATCTGGTGCCTCTGAGGGAGGTCACGGGCTGTACGGACCACAGCAGCTTGGGTCCAGCAGGTCGCACATCACAGCCCGACTGCATGACCTGGGGCATGTCGCTGGCCTCCCTGAGGCTCTGGGGCCTGGCCATCCCATCTGTGCGGCCCAGGCATAGCCCAGCCAAGGGGACACTGCACTGGTCTTGTGTTCACCATCTGACAGAGTAGTGTCCATGCTTCCCCTGCCTGGGCTCAGATCAGCCTTCCTGGATGGTAGCCAAATGCCCCCTTGGATGCGATCTGAGCTCAGGCCTGTCCCTCCACATCTACCCTCTATCCCTCCACCTCATACAGGAGGGGAGGAGAGGCAGGCAAGCTGGGAGCCCCAGGAGCAGCAGCAGGGACCAGGCTGGAGTGGAGAATGATCCCAAGAGAGCAGGAGAGATCACCTGGAGAGGAATGGGGGAGACAAACCGGCACTCAGCCTCCACCAAGCCTGCCCCTCTCTACCCCAGCGGCAAACCACCACTGGGTCTCTCCACTGACTTCAAGAGCAAGAGGTGGGTGGGCCGCCAGATGCGCAGGCGAGGACATATGGTGGAAGCGGAGGCAGCCCTTTGATGGGGAGCTCTGTGGATCCAGCCCCTGGTCCCCTCCTGGCACAAGGCAGGGCCCCACCCCCAGCCATCTCTGCTCCAGCCCCCCAGCACCTGCTGCCTCCCCAGCAGGGAGGGAGCCACATGCAGAGACTCCAGCTCCTGCCGGTGGCCGGGGGCCAACTGTCCAGGAGAAGCAGACCTCACTCAGTTCAGCATCCAGCAGCAGGACGAGAGGCAGAGGGCGGGACAAGGGTCACCTGAGGGGCTGACCTCTCGGCTCCCCAGAGACCTTCTGGTAAAGCATGGACAGACTTCCTTAAGGAGGCGAGACGGTTTCCCCATTGAGCATCACTGCCTCTGAGAAGGGAGAGGGACCTGCAAAGGCCACACAAAGCACTAAGAGCAATGGAATGGGGCCATTTTGAAAGGCAGGAGGTCCCCAGGACCCAGGCAGGGGCTGCTGGGTGCGTGGATGGTTGGGGCCTCAGAACAGCCCCCCACAACCCACACTGGGGAGGCGTCCTCGTCCACATCAAGCCCTCATGACCCACACGGTGGGCACCGCCCTTTCCCAGTGGTCAGACGGATGCCAACAGGGAGGCCACAGCACCGACCTGGGAAATGTGGTGGCATGGGCTGAACTGTGTCCCCAAATTCATACGCTGAGGTCCTGGCCCCCAACACCCCAGGACAGGGCCTTTACGGAGGTGCTGGTGTTGGTGAGCTCATACGGGTGGGTGCTAATCCACCATGACTGGTGTCCTGAGAAGACGGGAAATGTGGACGCAGGTATGCAGGGAGAAGGCCGTGTGGACATGGGGACGGCTGTCTGTCCACTAGCCAAGGAGAGGAACAGGTGCTCCCTTGCGGCCCTCAGAAAGAGCCAGCCCTGCCAGCGCCTTGACCTTGGGCTTCTGGCCTCCAGACGGTGGGACAGTAAACAGTGGTGACTGCGGCCGCCCCGTCTGTGGTGATTAACAGATCCCGGCCCGGGTCCATCTCCTTGCTGACCCTGGAGAGTGGCCTCCTGATGGAGAGCTCAGGGGTTGAGCTGATTCTCGGCCTCGTCCAGCCCAGCCCTGGGCACCCTTTGCCAGAGCATAGCTGTCCCGTCCGCCTCCACCCAGCCTGCCCCAAAGCCCGCACTGCCCTGGACGTCTGCGGGCCCTGCACCTGCTCTCCCAGGGTCTGGGTCAGGATGACGAGGCCCAAAAGCTGCTGTCTGCAGACCTGTGAGGGGGGGCTGCTCAGTTGTGGCTGTCACACCCCACGATGGGGGCAGTGGCTTCTCCAAGGCCTCCAGGACCAGAGGTGCTGAGGCCCCGCAGCAAGGGGCCACAGGTCACTCTCTGGGAATGAGGCTGGAGTCCCCCAGCCCTCTACCCAGGTCCCGTTCCCATGCGGCTGTCACGAGACCTCCAATGGCCGGGTTCCCAAGACAGAATAGCCCCGTCCTGATGGCTGCCCGCCTCGGTCCTGCCAGGGATGGTGCTGGGCACTACACGGGCGCTGACCACGACCCTCAAGACAGCCCGTTTCAGACATGCAAACACCGAGGCTGCGCAATAGCAGCTGCCCTCCCAGCCCCGGTGTGCGTTGGGACAAAGCTGCCCAGGGACCAGGCAGGAAGGAAAGGGCAGGGACCCCAGCCCCACCTCCCACCCAGGTAGGGTTTCCGGCCTGCCTCGACCTGGCTCTCCGACGCTCTGGGTGCTCTGGGGACGGCAGCCCCTCCAAAGAGCCGCTGCGATTAATCACTCTTAGATGACAACCACGCATGGAACGAGCTGATGGGGCTGACGGCAGGGGACCAATTAACAAGAATTACGCTCTGGACTGGGGCCCAGTTAGTGTCAGTTGTGCAGGTCAGCCGCCTCCTGGGCAGTGACCGCCGAAGTAATCCGCTGGCTGGGGAAGAGCTGCCCCTCTCCGTCCCAGTCCCACTGGCTTCCGGCTGCTCCGAGCGGCCACGGCCCCTCCCAGGCCTGCTGGGCTCTCCAGTCGGTTACAGTTTCCGTCTGGGAAGGGGGCTTGCTCAGCACGTGCTCCTCCTTCTGCCCAGTGTGCCCTCCACTCAGAGAACTCCCGCTCGCTCTCCAAACCCCAGCTCCGGCACTGCCGCCGCCTCCAGGAAGCCTGCCCCCAGCCCATGCTTCCTTCTGCCCAAAAGCTGCTGCTGTTGCTGCCAGCTCAGCCCCTCCCTTCCACTAGGACACTGGGGGCCCCCGCTGCCCCGAGCCGGGCAAGGCTTCCTGGAAACGAGAGGACCAAGGGGAGGGAAGCAGCGGTGCCCACCGTGGGTCCTGCCACCACCCTCAGGCCGCCACAGGCTCTGTGTCCACCCTGGAGAAGGACGGCTGCCGGGCCATCGGGCCAGGCGGCACGCACGCAGGTGCCCCCCCTCTGTCTGCTCCCCCTTCCACTAAAAGGAGGGTAGAGGGTGTACCCCCAGCACAGGGCGTGTGAGGCGGCCGGCCGCAGGTGGGGCAGGTGGGCCTGGCTGAGCGGAGTGGAGGGGTGGCCGCAGGGCCCCCAGAGGTGCTGGCCGGGTGAGAGGGAGGCCCTGGCTCCTCCCAGCCCCAGAGGCGGGATAAGGCTCCCACCCCCACCCCTGCATTCTCTGGGACTCCAGGCCCCACGGAGGGGGCCGAAGCTGGAGTCAGAGCAGGGGCAGGGGGCCAGCAGCAGGGCGCCCCACAGCAGGCCCAGAACCTGGGAGAGCTCTCTTCCAAGACGGACAGGCCGGCCCCGGGGAGACACCACGCACCCCCTGCCGCTGGGGGCACCAGGGAAGGTCACACGGGCTCACCCTTGGGGATGCCCCCAACACGTGCATACCCCCTTCCAAGCAGCATTGTAGCGCCCAGCCTTCGATACAGCACAATGCGGGGACCCCACACAGTGGGTAGCACCTTCGTCACAAAGGACAGAAAACAAAGTGAACAAAAAGAAATTCAAAGAACCAGTCGGTGCAGCAACAGAAGGAAACTCATGACAACTAACACTATCCTCAGAGACAAAGATGCCCCCGGGGCAGTCTGGAGGGGGAAGGCCTGGGCAGCGGAGGGCAGCCAGGGAGGCAGGTCCCCCAGGCCCTCCAGGCCGCGTCCCCAAGCCCTCAGGCCCCGCCCCGAGGCCTCCAGGCCCCGCCCAAGCCCCGCCCCGAGGCCTCAGGCCCCGCCCCCAAGGCCTCAGGCCCCGCCCCCTGCACCTGGCTGCCGCACACAAGGCTGGTGCTGGCCCAGGCGCTGGCGGAGCAGCCGCACCAGGACAGGAGCCATGTCCCAGAGCCCCGCCTGAGCGTGCCATCCGCCCAGGACCAGCCAGGTGGGAGTGTGGGGCGTGCGGGCCCAGGGTGGCACGGGCGGGAAGGCTGGGACAGGCCTGCTGCTCTGCCCACTTCCCAGCTGCCCGGCCAGCACCAGGAGCAGGGCCTGGGGGCCAGAAAGGTCAT
The DNA here is from genome assembly GCF_004348235.1 of Phoca vitulina. NCBI lineage: Eukaryota > Metazoa > Chordata > Mammalia > Carnivora > Phocidae > Phoca > Phoca vitulina. Next base: position 33,498,583 of record NW_022589721.1, read on the forward strand.
GGCTCCGGCGGCCCGCAGTGCACGCGGCACATTCTGGCTCGCTCGCCCAGACACCCACTGAGGGACTGAGGGACTCGCCCACGGAGCTGCCACTGTGTGGCATCGGGCCTCCCTCCTGGGCCCGGGCACCAGGGCCTACGCCTCCTCTCCCTCCCGGGGACAGGGCCTGGGTGGAGCCCTAGCTTGCTGGCTCTTCACTCCATGCCTGCCACTCGAAGCTCGGGCAGTCACCCCCCTTCTGAGCCTAGTGTCCTCATGTGACAGTTGGCCCAGCATGGCTTCTCTGAAGGTGGATACCCGCCTGGGCCCAGACAGCGCATTTCTCTGCACACCGTCCCCTCGGCCGCGAGCTGCAGGGCCGGGAGTCCCAGGCCAGCAGCGGCTGCATACAGCGGGCGCTCACCGAAGCCGGAGCCTCCTCGGGGGCCAGGGCAGCTGGAGGCCTCTGTGTGCCTGACCCGAGGCGTGCCCTCACCCGCTGGGCTCTGCTGTCCCATGTTATGGCGGTCCAGAAGGGCTCGGGGGGGCCTGGAACCCCGTCTCCAGCAGCCAGGGACTCATCGGGGAGAAGTGAGCAAAGGGAAAGGAGGGAGGGGTTGGCAGGGGTGAGGAGGTGACGGGCATTTGGGCATCAGGTGCTGGCTTCGGACTCGGTGGGCCCAAGGGCAGCCCCCGCCCCCATACAGGGACCCCTGCTGGCACACAGGGCCTTGGGCACTGGTCCTGGTCCCGCGAGGATGCCCAGGGGTTCTGGCCAGGGGGCTGGGTGGGCACCTGCATGCGGGACTCCTGCCAGCCTCCGTGCCCCCTGCCACGCATCTCTGTGCCCTCTCTCAGCCGGATCTCGGTCCCTCTGCCCCTTCAGCCCCTTCCCTCTGACCCACCGGCACCCTCATTCTGCACCCCCCACCCAAGGCTGCCCAGCCCCCACCCCACTCCTCAGAAGCCGCTTCCCATGCAAATGTATTCAGAATACATGACATTTCAGAAACATCTATTTGTATATATTTAGACTCCATTTCAAAAGAATTATTCAAAATCGGAGCCATTTGGATAGATGGGTGTGGAACGGATTGTTTCTTAAGTGTTCACGTTAAAAATACCATGTTTTCTAAGTGGATCACAAATGCTGTAATTATTGAAATGGGCACATTCTGCTGGGGGAAAATTACAGAATCATGACTTGATTTACGGATTCTGTGTCCTGAGGACAGGGCTTGAGGGCACCTGCCCCAGGACGGGGCTCCGAGGCCGGGGGCGGGGCTCCGGGGCAACCACCCAGAGACAGGGCATGCGGAGTCACTGAGAGCTGGTGGCTTTGACAGCTGCCCCACTGAGACCCCCGAGCACCTGCACACCTGCCTCTCCCAGCCTCATGCAAGGCCTCACCAGACTGCCTCCTCTTCCCTAAATATGGCCCCCAGCCCTGGCCCCGGGGCCTTTGCACATGCTACTCCTGCTGTCTGAACCATCCTAGTCCCCTTCTCCTTCTGGGTCAGGTCACAACCTGAAGGTGTGTCCTGTGCCTCAGGGTATAGATCCCCACCCCATGCTGCTGCTCTCTGGGATCAGGACAGGTGGGCTTGTCTCAGCTCCCCTCTGAGCCCCTGACTTCTGGTGGGTAGGGCTCACTCATGCCAGGCAGTGTCACTGGTGGGGACAGAGGTGGGCCAGGGAGCCAGACTCCACGCACTGCAGTCCTCACTCACTGGCTGCAGAAAGCAGGCTAGGGGACCACTCTCACGCATGCGTGCAGGGATGAGACCAGCATCCCTCTGAGGGGTGCCCGGGGGGGCCGGGCAGAGCACGTGCCACATGCCAGACCCAAAGCAGGTGCCCTACCACGGTCGGTCGCTCCAGCAGAAGGTCTTGCTGGTGAAGGAAATCCAGCCCATGTTTTCACACCAGAGGCAACCCTGACCACCCACTGGCTCGGTCTGGACCCGGCACCTCTGGGCACATCGGGGGAGGTCCACTGATGGGACCTCCCCCGGGGTCAGGGCGGGGCGCGACATTAGGTAGAATGCTCCAAACGGACTCCCGCGGCCCAGCCTTGCCACTTGGGGGTTACTAGGGGGACAGGCACGCACAGCCAGGCTTCCCAAGGCCACTGACCGGGCGCTGCGCGAGTACACGCAGGCCCAGTCACACGGCGAGCCTCCGGCAGTGTCACCAGGGGGTCGGCTGAGTGTGCTGCGGGGGGACACACGAGTGGGAAGGTGAGTGCAACACAGGCCCCCAGGAAGCCGTCCGGGCCACGGCCACACGCGCACACGCACATGCACACAGGATGATCCGTTCCCTGGAGACACATCACCATTGTTACGTTATCAGCACCGTGTTTCTCCAGGGGTGGGATTATGGGGAGCTTACATCTTGTTTGATTTTTGTTTTTGTGTTTTGGCTACAAGGAGCTTCTGTAATGAAGACAAAAGTCTGAGCAGGGAAGGCTTTTAAGAGCCCACTCCTGCTCTTCCCAGCTGCCCTGGGAGAGTGGGGCGGGGGGGTGTCCGGGGCCGGGACTCGTGCCCCCAGGAGGTCATGGAGGGGACCAGCCCCCCAGGCCCCGCCCGGACCCCATTCCTTCGTGTCTGCACTGTGTCTCCCTGGGCAGCCTGCGCCAGGCAACCTCTGAATGTGTCAGGCACGGAAACCCCACCAATTACCCCCCCATCCCATCTCTGTGACTCAGTCCCCAGGCCCCCTCCTGCTGGAGGCTCCAGGACAGCCGTGGGAACAAATGAAGGCCCACAGACATCCAGCTCCCCAGCCCCCGGCCTCCACACAGGTGTCCCCCGTGTCCCCAGATGGTCCACCACTCCTCCCAGAGAGCCCCAGACTCCCCCCGCTCTGGGCAGAGCCACACTGACACCTGATTGCCCCAAGCTCCTCCCTCATTTCCTGGAATTAGTAACAAAGACGCATTCATCGCCTGCGTGCACCAGACACTGTCCTAGTGCTGACAGTCAGTGTGGAGGCCACACTCCAGTAGGAGGAGCCAGGTGAGAAGCAGGGAAAATCCACAGGGTACAGGGCGGTGATAGAGAGTAGGAGAAAAAGCAGCAGGGGTCAGAGTCGGCCGGCAAAGGCATCACTACGAAGCTGACTTTTCCATCCAGACCTGAAGGCAGAGAGGGAGGGAGCAAGCAGATTTGCAAGAACAGTCCAGGCAGGAGGGCAACACATGCAAAGGCCCTGAGGCACAGGGCACCTGGGCGTCCCTGGAATGAGGGGGCAGCGCTGGCGTGGTCTGAGCAATGGAGAGCAGGAGTGAGGCCTCGGGGCCTCAGGACCTTTGCATGTACTGTTCACAGCATCTGGGGTGCTCATCCCCAGATACAGGCCTTGCCCACCCCCACCTCCTGCAGGTCTTCACTCATTTGTCAGCAAGAGTCTTGCTGACCGTCCTCAGGGGGCGCGTCCCTCTTCATGCCCAGGGGCCATACCCTCCCCCGCCTCGTCTCTCCCCATTCGGTTATCCGCGTGTGGTGCTGGGTGTCTCCAGTACTCCTGTTCATGTGGTTCTCCCGGCTACAGCGTCAGCTCTGTGAGGGCGGGACACTGGCTGGCTCAGAGAGGGGCTCATATTTTGGGTGGTTGCCCTGGTAAGCATCACCCTATAAGGAATCCTCGGCGCCACACGATCTACTCCATCTAAAGGGCCTGGCGTGAAGGCAGCTCCCACGGCACGTGCACGTCCCCCGACTCTGCCCCGTCACGCGAGCCGGTACCGCACGGTCTCCTTATCTACAAAACACGGTCACAGATGGGTCTCGTGGACGCGAAGGAGGTGACGCCTGCGGGCCCTGCTGACTTCATGCTGTGAGCACGCACACTCTCCTTCTTGCTAAGAAACTGTCCCCCATACTCCAGGGGATCGGGCCCCGATACTGCTGCCCCGGTGTCCTGGGGAGCCCCCCGTGCGACCCCGCGTGAGAGCGGGAGGAAACGCTGCATCTTGGTTGAGCGGGCACCTCTCTCTGGGCGGCGTGCTTGCGACGATACCGCGCGCGGGTAGCGGGCAGTGCTCACCGTGTCTTCCTCGGGCAAGTGTCAGAGTTGGGGTGCAGGCAGGTCTGAGACGATCAGCTGTCTCTTGCCCTTGCCTCCTGTCCTGCGCCATGGGCCTGGGTCTGCACGTTCTTACTCAGGGCGGCCACGAGCCCCAGCCCGTGGAGGGAGCCCAGCCACCTTCCCTAATGATGGGGCTCTAGAGGAACCCGGCTCACGGCATTAGTGCTCCTGCACGCCCCCGCCCCTTCTCTGGGGGGAGGTGGGCCCCGGAACTCCTGCCTCCATTACCCCTGCCCCTTCCAGGCTGAGGGGAAGTGCTCCATCACCAGCAGCTCCCCTCCCACTGCCCCCCACCCCCTTTCTCTCCGCTAGCTGAGCCCTGCACTGAGGCGCCATCCAGCTGGGCTACAGAGGACAGAGGGACGGTCCCACCTGCTGCCCCGCCCACCACGCCGCCAGCGCTCCCCAGAACCCCACTCTCCAGCAGAGCCCTCAGTGGGACACAGCCCTGCCCTGCCTGCAGCGCCCACCTCCACCCCCAGGATCGCCCCCACACGCCTCCTGCCTCCTGCAGACCCCATGCAAGTTGGTGCACGAAGACGCAGATTCGCCAGGCACCAGCGGGGCCTGGGGACGGGAGGAGAGGCGCAGGTCTGGGGAAGGCTCCCAGGGGAGGTCCTGGGGACGAGGGCAGGTGGAAGGGGAGAGTGTGGGCTGACCAGAGCTCCGAGGTCAGGGTCGGGCTGAGCCTCCTCGGCAGCCCAGCCGCAGCGGTCAGCGGCCACACCTCTGCCCCATCCCCGACCAGAGCGGATCCCTTTCCTGCAGAACAGTGTGGTCCAGGGTCAGCCCTGGGAGGAGCCAGCCCCCTCCTCAGCTTTTCTTCTTCCTCCCCAAAGGTGGTCCTGATTCACTCTGTGAACCAGGCAAGGCCCCACCCTGCACCCTCCTGAACCTGGCTTGCCATCGGAGGGTCCTGCCCCTCTCTCCGGGGGGCGCTGGCCTGTCCCTGCCACCTCACGGGCAGCACTGTCCCCCGCTGCTATGCGGGGCCTCTACTTTGCCCCAGGCCCTGCGTGGCCGCCTTAAGGATGGCGACAGTAAACAGCACCTACTGTGCGCGCTCATGAGCTAAATCCATGCCCGTTTCACCAGCCCCGAGCCTCTAAGGTCAGGGACTCCTGCGGGCACCGCGAGCACCTGCGTGATAACCAGAGGCAAACCCCCCCAGGAGCCGACGGGGGGCAGGGTCGGGCGTGGACAGTCAACACAGCACATAATTCCATCAGACAGGGGGCGAGCAGGCGAAACCGCCATGGAAGGAAGACCGTGAGCCTTGGGGGCAGAGACGAGGCGGCGGGCAGCTGGGGAATTAAGAGGCCTCAGGGTGGGGCTCACTGGGGGGAAACTTGAGTCGAGCGGGGCCGTGGAGGAGGCGGGAGCGTGCTGGCGTGGGTGAGGCCCAGTCCAGCCCCGGGCCACGTGCTGAGTTCTCAGAGACCTGGCAGCCTGGCCCTGGCCCTTGGGGCCCCTGCCCACAGGAGAACCCAAAGACGAACGCAGAGGAGAGAGGCCCCCGGCGCCTCCTCCAGGGTGCGCCCCTGGGATTCCCCTCCCCTGTGCGGGGACAGGCCCGCTGGTGAAGACACCCCTGACTTACGCCCCGACCTTACCACTGACTAGCTCTCACAGGCCACTAACATGTCTGTGCCTCCGTGTCCCCTTCTAGAGGGGCCGATTACCCACCTTCCCGAGGTCACCCGCGTGCGTGCTGAGCTCGGAGCCTGGGACGGGGCCCTTGTGCAGAAATGACAAGTGTCTGGCTTTCGCGGAGCCTGCCCCCATCATCCTCATCGCCCCAACGAGAGGCCACAGGGGAGGAGAGGAGCCGCGGCCGGGAGGGGCTCTCCTGTCCTGTCCGCGCTCGGGCCCCACCCCGCGGTCCCTCACGTAAGGCAGCAGCTAGCAGGAGGCTCCCAACCCCAAAGAATGCCACCCCCCCACCCCAGGCCTGCTTCTCATTAGAATGACACCATTTGACATAGTTTCCTTTGGTTTCAGGTAGAAAGATCCAGACCCCATGTGAACGGCCAGAGTCTATTGCAGAGACGTGACACACCTAACATTCCGAAACACCATGTCACCCCTTGTGCCCCCTCCTGGGAGGTGTGCCTGCAGGCTTCCACAGCTGTTCCCACCCCCGGATTGCTGGCTCAGGCGGGGCCACACCAGCGCACCCGTCCAGTGCCAGGGATCCCGCTGGCTCAAGCTCGGCGGCCACCCCGACCTGGTGCTCCTGGGAGCCCTGCCGCTCCGGACCCTGCAAGGAGCACTCTCCGGGGTGTGGCTAGTCCCGTTCGAGGGGGCATGGTCCCCAGGGACGCCCCTGCTTCAGAAGGCAAGCCCAGAGAGCTGGCCGGACACTCCGGGGAGCAAGCTGGGCTGGAGCTGGCAGTCGGGCAGCTCACTGGGCAGGGGGGACCCTGAGGCCACAGCCGCCTGGACAGTGAGCTCCAGCTCCTGCAGAGGCTGCGAAGCCAGACCCCGAAGCCAGCTCACCCACGGCCATGGCCTCAGAGGCTGGGAGAGCCAAATTCAACGCTCTCTGGAAGAGTTTCCCAATTCCAGGTGAAGCCGAGCCATGGATGCATCATCAAACATCATCAAACCAGCACAGCGAGAAGAGGTCAGACAACCAAAGAACATAAACATAAGAACAGATGGACCAAAAGTCAGGAGAATGAAGGATATGGCCGTAGATAGGCAGCAAGAGGCCGTTAACAATGAACAGACACATCTAAAAAAGAAATAAACTTTTAGAAATGAAAACCGTAATTTTTGAAGACTTAGCTGATGGGGGGTGAGGCAGATTTCACCCGCTGTAAGGTGAAGACGGACCCAAGGAGGTTCAGTGGAACTCTACAAGACAGACGGGCTGGAAACCAAAGAGCCAGGGCCAAGGTCATGGGGTGGCCGGGGAGGTCGGACACGGGTGCGGTCAGCGCCCCAGGAGGGCCAGAGGCAGCGTGTGAGGAATGACGGCCGCCACCGGTGGAACTCATGAGGACAGGAGTCCACTGGTCTAAAAAGCACAAAAGGCAGAAAGAGCGATGCCAGGAAGGAAGAGAAAATCGCCCAAGACGTGAGATAAAGGAGCGTCCAGTGAGCACCCACACGACCCCCAGCTGTGAAGCCCTGAGGGGCACTGGCCACGCGAGCACCAGCCACGCGAGCACCAGGGCCCAGGGCGCAGGGGCAGGAAGACAGCGGAACCCAGGGAGGCAGACGCGCTCGCTCGGCGGGAGGGAGGCCCCAGGGCTCAAGGCCACCCAGGCGCGAGCCTTGCTCAGGAAGGGCCCTCGGCCTAACTTCAGACTCGGTCACAGGGACCGAGTGGACACCTGGCAAAAGCTCAAGGAAAACAAATGAAAAACTGAAATAAAGCAGATACAAAAAATTTAAACAAGAAAAGAAAAAAAATGAACTAATTTTAAAACGTGCAACTGATTATAGAACCGTGACAATGAAGTGTGATTAGATTCGATTAGGGATTAGATCCTGGACTTTTACAGACTACTGGGATCTCAGCACCACCTGAACGGGGTCTGGGCTCAGCCAGTAACGCTCGATGAGGGTGGGTTTGCGGCGGCCGCTGACGGCCGAGTGGCGCGCCGAGGGTGAAGGCGTGACAGGCGCCAAGTGGCGGATCCCCAGGCAGTAAAGGAGCAGCGACGACCGGGGAGTGTGGCCAGAAGCATGCGGTGACTCTGCATCCTTTCCTGCAATGTTGATGTACGTCAGAGTTGTTTTTCAAAATAGAAAAGTTAAAAACTCCAGTTCTAAAAAAGAAAACTTTCACAAACAAAGATAAATACAAATCAAACGACGCTGGGAGAAACTCGTGCTGATACATCAACAACAGACCGAGCCCAGCGGCGGAAAGACAGGGTCACAGCAGAGTTCTTAAATCCAGCCGCAACAGACGTGTCGGAAGCCTGGAGGCACAGAAATACCGACGATGAGAGAACAGAAAACCCTGTGAAGACACGAATCCCGAGGAAGCTGCCACAGACACACAGCCACGGACGCCACGTGGAACAGAAAGGTCGCTTCGTAGGCCGAAAGCTCCACTTCACTGAGATGAGACAGCGGTCCTACCTCATACGCAGCCTAAAAGTTCCAGCCGGAGAATACAGAAAACCAGCCTTCAGAGAGCCACGGGGAGGACTGCCCAAATCCCACACCCCATACAAGCGTTCAGCTTGTGATTCAGCTTGTGACAGGTCAGGTGGACCATGGAGGGCACAGGCATGGAGGATCTGCGCTAGCAAGGTAACGAGCCCCTCTCCTCACGCACACGAGGGGCGCTCACACAAGTGGGATTCTCTAAGCCGTAAGGCGAGTCTTCACAAATTTCAAAGAACCAGCATCACATAAAAGAAATTCTCTGAACAAAATGCAACCCTTGGAAGGTCATGTAAAAAGAGCGCATGTAAAATGCCCCGGCATCTAGACGTTTCACAATTCGCTTCTTAATAACTCATGGGTCAAAGCAAACACCACGTGCAGAGCATGCGTTAAGCTGAGCAATACAGGGTGTCCCACGTGTGGGGCGCAGGGAGCGCAGCCTGCAGACGGGGTGATAGAAGGAGAGGGGCGGGAGCGTCGGGGCCGTGGAAGCAAGAAGAAGGGGTGCAGGAAGCACCGGAGGGAGGGGAGAGGAGGGGCGATAAAGAGAAAACATGGCCCACTAGCTGGAATCGGCACGAAGCAGAACACAGAGGCAGCAGACACGAGTGACCAAGACGAACTCTAGGGAGACTGATGAGGGCGAGGCGTCCGTGGACAAGCAAGGCTGGGCACGAGCAGGTGCAGAGTAGGGACAGAGCCGAGGTTGTGCAGGTAATAAGAGAGCAGACTCAGAACAAGAGAGAACCCGCGTGGCTTCGAGGGGCTGTGACCGTGGAACGTCTAACAGAGAAGAATGGAGGACGGCCCCTGACTCACCACGTGAGGCTGATGTAAAGTTGATACAAAATCGGACAAGATCGGGGACAGCAGGGACACGCGGAGGCCAATGTAGGGACACAAATCCTTGAATCATGACCACATTACATTCTCCCTCGACAGTGGATTATTGTTACAGTTATTTGCCCCGGCCATGTTGATTCTGCCCCAGAGGCGCAGGATGGTCCGGTCCAGAAATCCGTGAGCCTCCATCACCACGCTCACGCTCAGGGAGCGAACGAGGACGCGAAGAACCGTCTCACCGGAGCAAGAGCATGTTTGAGGACATGGAACGCCCATCCAGGATTTAACATAAACCACCCCAAACCCTTCTCAAGCCCTTTGCCAATGTCCTCGGTCTGAGAGGAGGATAGACAGTAAATACGCACTCTTTCCTGACGGGGCCTGTCACAACCCCGCCACCCCCCCACCCCGCCAACACCGCCAGGGCTGCGCGCCCGCAGCGCCCACGGGAAGCCGGCGTCATAAGGACGCACCGGCTGGACACACAACTGAACGAAAGCCAAAGGCTGAACGGAGTCCTGCAAACGCCGAGACCCTAGCGTTGGGAGGACACACATTCCGTTCACGGGATCACACACGCATGTGCACGCGTCATTCACAGAAACAGACAAAACCACACGTTTAGGAACAAACCCCTGAAAAGATAGGAAAGCTACACATGGAGGAAATCATTGTTCAGATGTATCCAACAGCATTAAAGAAGGTAGAGACATGGAGAGCGACGTGCTGTTCGCTGACGGGAAGACCTGGCGTCGCGAAGATCAGCTCCTCCCAAATGATCTCGAGTCGGGTTGAGCCCAGTAAAACTGCCAGCCGGCTTCCTGACAGAACCCGACGGGAGGATCCTAGGACGCGTGGGAGAGCGAAGGGCCGAGAAGGAACGTGCGGGCGAGGCGAGGCCAGCAGACCGCGGAGGCAGGGGGGCCAGAGAGAGCAGCGCGCGGAGCCCGACGGGGACACGGGACACCCGCGGAGGGCGGGGGGACACGGGAGGGCATCTCACATGCAGTGCGGGGCCACTGCGTGCGTACCGTGAGGAGGAATGTGAGCGGCCAACGACGGAGAGTATCTTCAGACTTGGGATGCAGGGAGCCCACAAGTGCGCATGACGCCCGGGAATCATCGAGAGGCCCCACAGGGACGGGCAAGGAAAAGCCACAGCCGGGAGGTGGTATTCGGTACAGACCCGCAAAGCACTAGGGTCTATGCAGAGCACACACTCGCCCATATGTGTGTGTGTATACATTCCAGAAAGCATTAGGAAGGGAAAAAACAAACAATCCAATTTTTAAAATGGGCAAAAGGCATGAACAGACTTTTCACAGCAAAGGAAACACAAACATAAACATATGAAAAATTCCAGCCTCGTTAGTAATCAGGGAAATGCAAATGAAGACCACAATTAGATACTATTTTACACCCACCACATTGGCAAAAATTAAAGAATCTGACAATGTCAAATAGCCGATAGGCAGTGTGGAACCTGTGACGGCCGGCAGCCACGTGGAAAACCGCTCCCCAAGCCCGGGACGCCTGGGACGCCCGTGACCCTGGTCCGAGCTCCCCCCATGAGGCAGACGCAGTCTCAGAGCAGGGCTGTGCGTTTGACCGAAGAGCTGGAAACGCGCTGCGTCCCGCTGGGAGAAGAGAGAAATAACGTTTTGATCTCGTCGCTCTAGGCAGCTCGATGCACCCTTGAGAACTACACGGCACAGCTACGCACAAGCACGTGGACAAGTCTTGGAAACGAAGCTGAATGAAAAAGGCGAAGTCTTGGAAGAATACAAATGGCCTCATTTATGCAGCTAAAAATAAGCAAAACTAGACAATCCATTGTTTGGCCATCAACACCTTTTACCAACACTGTCTGTTTAAAATAATACAAAACTAGTTTAAAGGAGGTAAAAGCCAGGGAATCACAAACACGGACTTTAGGGAGAGCTTGTGGGGGTGAGAGCGGAGGGATGAAGTGGGGTGTCCGGTTAGGGGATGCAGGACGCAGGCTCATCATGTCACACCGTCCATGGCAAACCTGTAATGTGTACGTTGTCTATCACATAACATACTGCAAAAAGACCATAAAAATGACACTGACAGCTGCGAGGGTTTCATCCGTACATGGCTTTGGCCATCACAGCAACCTTCCCTGTGTGTGAACGTGATTCTAAAGTCCCCTGCTCCAAGATTCTAACGCACTAAATTCACGATTCTCGTCATCCGATGATGCCACCTCCCAGCCCAATGTTAAGATCCTGACATCCCAGCATGAGATTCCCCGACCCTCAGGTTCCAAAGACCCATCCCATAAAGGTCCCAGAAGGCACATCTGCTTGTCAAGGCCACGTGAGGCCCATGCTCGCTGGCCAGCGCTGCAGAGGGCCGGCCTCCCTCCCCCACAGCCCACACTGCCCACCAAGGTGGACCCCCAAAGACAGCAGGGCTGTCCTCCCCACCAGAGGCCCTCACAAACTTCGTGCTGTGCAGATGGCCTGGGGTCCCCTTTCTCTTGAGCCAAACCAAAGATGCTCCAGCAGCTGGATCCCCCTGCCCCAGCCCCAGCCCGCCCCCAGAGCAGGAACCAACAGCCAGCTTCCAAACCTCTGCCCAGCACGTGCCCGGCAGGCTGTCTCCTCCCCTCCACCTCCCCCAGATGCCTCTGGGCACAGTCCTGGCTTCTGCCAGAGGAGGAAGGCCGGACCAAGCCCTCGGCCTAGGGTCCAGCAGAAGGGTTCCAATCAAGTGTAATTTGGAGAAAGCCCCTGAGCCATGCTGAGTGTTGGCCCTGTCTTCACCCACAGACTGGGCCATCCCCGGGCTCCCCGAGGATTCAGTGAGATAGTGTCCACACAAGGCAGAAGCTGGTTGATCGTGAATCCCTCCACCAGCTACACGTCAGCACAGCGTGGGCTGTCTGCACACAGGGGGAGCACAAAGGAGGTCACAAGGACAGCTGCCCAAAGTGGCCACACCACGCACTCATCCCTCCACCCACCAAGCCTTCAGGAATTCCACAGCCGCACATCTGTGCCTGCAGGTGCCGGGAGCAGCTATGGCCAGACGGTGACTTGCACCTGCGGCTCTCTCCTCCTTGCCCAGCACGGACACCAGTCCTGGACCCAGTGCATCCACAAAGCCCGAGCCTGGGCGCCCAAGGGGCTGGAGGGGGGGGGCAGGAGGTGGGGGCTCATCCAGGGGCCTGAGATGGAAGCTGAGGCCTGACAGTGGGATGAAGATGGGGGGACGCAGCTGACACCTCCCCAGGGCAGGGAGATACAAGGAGGTCGTTGGAGAAGGCAGCCCAGATGTGAAAGAAAATCCTGGACATCTAGGATTGGGGGCAGTGGGCTGAGGCCCTGTCGGGGTGGGACTGAGCCGCCGGGGAGAGCTGGGAGAGCAGGCCCGGAAGGGGTGTCCAAACCTGGAAGGTCACCGAGGTCAGCTGGGGGGACGGGACGGGACTGCGGCCCCTCCCCGTCTCAGTGGCAGGCTGCCCCTCCCCCAGAACCGAGTCCAGGGAACGGAGGCGCGGACTGGCGAGTTCCCAGACCCCCACGGCGGGCAGGGTCTGGCAGAGGCCAGGAAAAGAGGGGACGGTGAAAGCCAGGGGTGGATGGAGGGGTCACAGTGGAGCTAGGGGGCGACGGTGGGGATGTGGATGTTGCACAGTGTTCAGGATGCCCGCTGCCCTCCTGCTCCCCCGCCACAGCAGGGCCGGCTCTGGATCGCTTCAGTCAGGGCACGAGAGCAGGAGACACTCACTGCTTCCATGCAGACGCTCGCAAAGCCTGCGTGAGGTTCGTCCGCCGCCCTGCTCCCTCTGCCCGGAGCCTGGCAGGATGGGGGTGGGTGCTGCCCCGCTAGTCTGGTCCCAGAGTAAGAGCGCAGGAGCAAATCCCCTGCTATCCCGCTGTGGACACGGAACACACGCCCAGCCATGAGCCTTGAGGTCCTTGTTACTATAGCCACATGCCTGACAGGCGGATGCGGGGAGGTGGGGGTCGAGCTCCAATTAACACACGTTCTGCCACCGCCCCGCTGTGTGGGCTTCTCGGGCTTCCTGCTCCCTTCTTCAGAGCGGACAGCAAGGCTCTGGTCCGCAGGGACCACGGGTGCCGAGGCCAGCGGCTCGGCGGGGGGGGAGGGTGCGCTAGTCACAAATGCAGGCGGGCCCTGAGCTCCCAGAATCCACGAGGAACCACTCACGCTCACAGCCCAGCAACCCCCTCGGATTTTCACATTGGTCCTCACCAGCTCCAGTGGACAGAGCATTTTAAAGGGAGATGCAAATTAGGGGGCACGGGGGAGCTCCTCACCAGGCTAACACCAGGTGCTGTGCCCCCCTCCCCCCAAAGCAGAAGCAAGGTAAAGCCCCCAGGGTGCTAGGTGCCGAGCGGTGGCTGCCAAGGTGCAATCCGTGCTGATCCCAGATCCCAGGCCCCTCCCCAAGAGGGCAGCCCACGGCCGGGCCACAGGAAAGGAGAGCAGCCATCAGTCCAGGCCTCGTCGGCGAGCCGGGGGCGGCTCTCTCCGGCGAAGCACGTGGGGTGGTCTAACAGTCCTGGGATCGCAGGCGTCCCTGGGCTTTTGTTTTTCCTGGAGAACCTTTTCACCCGTCTTGTTGACAGCACTGTTAACGAGCCCTTGTTGGGGTCCAGAAGCAGCTAAGTAGCAGGGGCGGAGAACACAGTCGATGCAGTCCAGGAGCTCACAGACGTGAGGCGGGCAGAGCCAGACCGGACGGCCACCGGGCGCTCCCGACCTCACGACGGGCAGGGGTCACTCGGGAAAGGGCAGAGCCCCACACCGACAGCCTCACTCACGGTCCTTCCCGCTGGTGCCCCTCGCAGAGCGCCGAGGGTGACCTGCTGCTCCCCCAGGCCCGGGGTCCGCGCCTGGCCAAGGAGGGCACAGGGACCCTGGAGGATGACTCAGTGGCCCCACCTCACCTCTGTCCTGAAACTCCTTCTGTGGACCAGAGCCCATTTCCAGGATGGGAATACTGAGGCCCGTGAACACACAGAAGATGAGGGATGGGGGATTGAGCCCAAGTCACTGTCATCAGATCCAGGCTTCCCACCCCCTGCCTTCGGGCAGGTCTGACCCCCTTGTTTTCAGGGACCTCATCCACGACACCCACTCCTGGGGCTTCTCTTGCAGCTGGGGTTCCACCAGCTGGGGCTGAACGGAGACACCAAACCCCTGAAAAGCCACAACCATTAAAGGAGAGCTGGTCCCCCCTGACTCTGAGGGACAAGGAGGCAGCGCAGTACGGGCTCTCCCGCTCATGTGCCCACCCGGTCCACGTCCCCGCGCACCCCACGAATGGGCCCACAAGCAGCTCCAGGCAGCCACGGTTCGTCCACTTAGGGCGAGGCACGCAGCTGTCCGTCCCGGCGGCGATGCTGCGCCCCTGCTTTCTGAGAGCATCCAGCAGGCCCGGGAGTGCTCCCGCCCTGGAGACGCGCCCGTGGCTCATTCGGGGAGCAGGTCACATCCTCCGTAGCTCCTCGGCGGGCCAGGCACCGCGTTCTAGCTGCAGAGCACGCACTTTGAGAGAAAGCTTGTTTGACGTCTGGGCGGTTTATTTGGTTTAAGTTTGTTGTTCTCCCTTCCTGCTGTCAAGGGGTAAACAGACACCTGATACATCTTCCTAAGGAGGGCCAGATTAATAATGCATCGGAGCAGGTGGGAGGAAGGGCCAGGCTGTGCCACCAACTGGCTGTGTGACCCAGGCCAAGTGGCTGTGCCTTTCTGGGCCTCTTCTCCTCAGCTGTACGTGGGGCTGGGATCCTGCCCCAGCCCGGGCTCCCGACCGGCAGCTACCTGCTCAGTGTCACTTCACAGCCCCCAAGCCCAGGAGGGAGGTATTTCCAGATGAGGAAGGACGGCTCGGAGACGGGACTTAGTTCCATCAAAGTCTTGCAGCAAGTAACTAACTCAGCCAGGACTCAGGCCAGGCCATTTCCAAGCCTTGCTTCTTCCCTGGCCGTGAGCTCTCGGGGACACTGGGGCGCCCTGGTTTCCCAATGGCCGTCACTGCCCTCGCCACTCCTGAATGCAATGGTTTGGAGGCTGGCCTGGGGGAGCCTTGGCACCGAGTGCCCACCCTGGCTCCGCCTTGCCCTGGGCGTGTCTCCTAACCTCCCTGCTCCTCGGCTGCTTTATCTGCAGGATGGGCACATTGCTTCCTGCCCTGCCTCCCACCTAGGACAGGTGTGAGGCTCGGCTGAGCGACATGGGGACAGGCTTGCTCTCCATCAGGTCCTGCCCAGGTACGAGGACTACGAGGACGTGCAGAGCTGCACACGAGCCCCCCTCTGCCCCAGAAAGACAGCATTCAGTGGCTCCCACCAACTGGCATCAGACCAGATGTAGCTCCCCCCAGGGCAGGCGGCATTTTACGGAGCTGGACTGGGCAGGCATGGCTGGTAGGGACTCAGTCTCAGAAGGGGCTCTGAAGCTGCACAAACGGGCAGCCGCCCTGCCTGGATGTGACCTGGCTCGGGGACGCAGTGAGGACGCAGCCATCACATTCACAGCGGGGCAGGTGGGAGGCCAGGACGTGGACGGCTCCTCGTTCCTGCCACCTCCAGCCCCCTTCAGACCCAGGGCTGCTCCAGGAAGAGCCCAGCCTTTTCCAGAAGACAGGAATGATTTCATGCAGATATTCCTGGCTTTTTGCTGAGCGAGCAAGACAATTCTGTGTCTCTTTTCCCTCCTTTCTTGGCAGAAAGAGCAGCAGAGCCGTGGGCCCTGGTCCCGTAGTAGGCCTGGCAGCGCTGAGGTGTTTCAATGAAACCCAACCTGTGTCGTCCGCAGACGGCAGGGCTCAGCCAGCTGGACTCACCCTGCTCCAGGCTCGGCGGTGCTGGCTTCCCCGGCGCCCCGCTATGCGGCCTGGCACACAGGCCCTCCCCTCTCTTCCATCCCCCCCGCAAGCCTAGCTGACCAGCCAGCCCCCATCGTCCCCAAAGGAAGCTACCGTGCCCTGTCAAGCCCAGCCCCGCTCTCCAGCCTGCCTCTACCAGCTCGAGGAGACGATCAGACTAACTATTCCCTGAGCTTCCAGAAAGCTCAGAATCCCCATCTGTGCACGGCGGGTGGGGGTGGGGCGGCCCCATGGGGCTGTCTGCACCGTTTCTCCCTGGCCGTCTTCTCGGGCTCTCCCCAGCTGCTGGTAGAGCACCTGCCCTCTCCTGCCTGGCTCCCTCGGAGGTTCTGAGGGATCCGGGAGAGCCTGGCCTTCAGACACCTGGTTCAGATTCTGCTCCTCCACTTGCCAGGTGCATGATTGAAGGCAAATGCAAGCCTTTCTCGAGTTTCAGTCCCACATCTACAAAACGGGTAGACTACAACCCATCGTGGAGGGCATGTTGGCCCAAGAGTGGGGGGAGGGACGGTGCCACACTCCAGGAGCTCCCGGTACTGTAGCTCGGTGCCCCATGCTCTCCATCGCCAGCACTGCCCCATGGGAAGCTCTGAGAAGGCCAAGCAAGGCCCTCTGGCATGTCCTCCACTCTCACTCTGCACTCAGCCCTGTGCTGACCCCCAGAATGGCTGGGAGGGGCAGGACTGTGCCTTCCCTAGAGGAGCTGGAGGCCAGCTGGGAGGCAGGACCCTAACATGGAGACAGTGGGGTGGGGGCTCTGATGTTCAGAGGAAGGCACAGACCCAGCAGGGCTGCAGCCCAAGTGGAGAGCAGGATGGAGTCTGGTCCTGCATGCTAGGCCATGTGGCCAAGAATGGTGGCACTTCCAGAGCCAGGACCACGTCTCAGCCTCCCCTGTGTTGCCCACCTGCCTGGGGTGGCCTTCTTGACATGGCAGGAGCTCTGGAAAAGGCAGCCACTGTCCCCACTGACAGGAGAGGTGACAGTGGAGGGAGGGTGAATAATGGAGCTCTTAGGGACCAAGGCCTCCAGTGCTTGGAGGGTAGGGACACAGGTTGGGACAATGGCCTCACACCGGGGAGGCCTCTGAATAAGATGTGAGCATCTCAAAGACAAAGATATCTTTTCTCCCATTTTTCCAGTGCTTTGTACCATGCCTGGTATAGAAGACTCATTATCACCACCATCACCACCAGCACCACCAGCACCATCATCATCACCAAGACCATCATCACCATCACCACCATCATCATCATCACCATCACTACCATCATCACCACCAGCACCATCATCATCACCACCATCACCACCATCACCACCACCATCACCAAGACCATCATGACCACCACCATCACCATCACCACCATCACCAA
>NW_022589721.1:33515989-33528811 GCF_004348235.1 Phoca vitulina
CACCACCACCACCACCACCATCACCACCACCACCATCACCATCATCATCACCATCACCACCACCATCACCACCATCACCATCACCACCATCACCAACACCATCACCACCACCACCATCACCATCATCACCATCACCACCACCACCATCACCACCACCATCATCACCAAGACCATCACGACCACCACCATCACCATCACCACCATCACCATCATCACCAAGACCATCACCACCACCACCATCACTATCATCACCATCACCACCACCACCATCATCACCACCACCATCACCATCATCACCACCACCATCACCATCATCATCACCATCACCACCACCATCACCACCATCACTATCATCACCATCCTCACCACTGTCACCATCATCACCATCACCATCACCACCATCACCATCACCATCATCACCATCATTATCACCACTACCACCATCATCACCATCATCACCTTCATCACCACCACCATCACCATCACCACCATCCTCACCACCATCACCACCACCATCATAATCATCATCGCCACCATCATCACAAGTCACTGTGCTATGTGCTTCACATTACTGATATGTATTTTACAAAAAAGGAATATGAGAAGCAGAGAGCTTAAGCAATGTGCTCAAGGTCACACACAAGTAGTCATTCACAGGGTTGGAATTAGAACTGTCTGACCCAAGGGACCATCCTCATCTGTTAAATAAATAGCAGTGGCTGCCCCTACGCAGTACAGTTTCTGGAGAAGGGGATTCTTGCTGTGAATGAGATAAGATGCTGGGCTAACTCTGGGTCTCTAGAACATGGTTGCTCTGGGCCACAGGTACTGGAAGGAAAATAGGTTCATTTGCATGTAATTTGCATACAGCTGCTGAAAATAAGCCCAGATTCCCCATCACTTAAAAACTGCATTGTTTCTGTCTTGAATGGGACCTTCCCACGCGTGCACCACCCCCAATCACCCTGCTGTGGGGTTATGTCCCCTCATCACCCCTCTAAAGGAGGCAATTCCCCACTCAGGGGTGATCTTAGAAAGGGAACCTCCTCTCTCTAGAGGAACTAGGTCTCTTCCCACGGCCCTCCCAGCGGAAGCACGCAAAGTTGGACTGGGGCAGGGTGGGAGGCTGAGTTCCCCTGCAGGGGAGAGGCTGAGGGGGACCACCTTGCATGGGCAGGTGTTTTGTGAGCCTACGGCTTCCTTGACAGCAGGCCTAATGCATCTAAACACCTGGGCTGGGCAGGATGCCAGGTGCTGCTTCCAGGGACAGGCCAGCCGCCTCCTGCCCAGCTGAAGAGCCTCTGGGGGTCTCCTCCCTCCTCCAGCCACCATCTTCCAGCCCCATCCCTCACATCTGCCTGCCCTTTGGCCAGGGCTCAGGAATGCTGGGCAGCTTTCCTGCTGGTACAGCTCTCCAAAACTCAATCTGGGACTCGAGGCTGTTGGGCTGGGAAGAAGCTGGGCTAGAAGGGGCCCTGGAGGCTGCCCCCCCGAGTGAGTTTCCAGAGGCACTTGGGAACAGGGCCTGGGTCTCTCTGGAGATACACTCTGGACAAGGGTCTGTCTGGGTGGATTGTGAGACGCGGCCACGCTCTTCCCTCCCTTCATGGTGGGGTGGGTGGACAGCTCAGAGGCTGGAGGTCGAGCCCCAGGCACACTGCCTTCCTTCTGCCCCCATGCCCAGCTCCCTACATCCCTTAATTCCGTTGCCCTCCTTTGGGAGGATTTTCCAAGTCAATCTAAACCATGCTGATTTATCCTCTATCCTTGTCTGGCTCACAGTGCTGGCATTTAATCAGCCACCCTCTCTGGCAGTTTCTTCTGGGCCTCAAGGGCACCCCCTGACCTTGGCCCATAAAACAGGAACACGGTGGCCAGGCTGGCCGGCTGCCCCAAGCCGCCCCTCCCACAGCCCGTTTGCCAGCGCCCTGCTGGCCCTCCCAGAGCCCAAGATGAGCGCCCATTTGCCGGAAGAGCACAGCAAGACCACGGGGAGGGGGCAGCACTCCGGGATCCACTGCCATTCCCAAGGACCAGCCCTGTTCTCCATCTGAGCAGGACTTCTTCATGGATCAAGAAAGGGTAATGCGGCCTCTGCCTGGGGGGGCCGGAGGGCCACACAGAAATGCCTTTCCTCCATCAGGCTTGGGGACAGCCCCCTGCAGGAGTTCGCTGCAGCCCAGAGCGGCCGCAGCGGCCTGGAGCCTGGCCCCAGGGCCCGCACACACCTTCCTGTGTGCCTACAGGCTCCCCAGGTCCCGACCTGAGGATGCTGCCACTGCCAGCCCAGAGACCAGGTGTGTCACCCCAGGTCCCCGAAGTCCTGGATGCAGCACGCAGGCTCAGATGAGCGGGGCCACCCCCAAAGTCATAATGAACTCAGGCCTCAAGCTGCTCTGAGTAGCCAAGGATACTGTGGGGCAGGTAGGTGGGGGGCTGAGTGGGGTGCAGGGGCTTGTTGGGGGCACATCCAACGAGGGGGCTCCAGGAATGGAAGAGGGACATTGTCCGACTGCTTCCCACTGATGCAGGGAGGAAAGCAGCCCCCAGCCCTCGCCGGGCTCCCCCTGCCACGCTCTGGCAAGCAGCGCCCGCCGCCAGGCAGGAGGAGGTCGGCAGCTCTGGCCCGCAGGGGCTATGTGTGGGGTATTTATCAAACACTGGGCAGATTGATTTAAATCTCTGCCTAGGGTTATTTTCCTGCCCGGCACTCATTCAGAGCAGGGCTGGTGGGGCCGGCAATGCTGCGTGGAGCCGCTGTGGACGGGAAAGGGCAAGACTCTGGGGCCCCGGGCCTGAGGCCCAAGTGCACGCAGGGTCACCCCTCCCCACCCCCCACATCCCCACCAGCTGTCCCCCACGGCACCCAGAACACAATTCGCATTTACATTTCTCAGCAGATGGAGGAGGGAATCTATAACAATCTGATCACGAAAATGAGATTGTCCCACGTTCTCTGCACCCAGGGACATCACACACACTCAGGCCTCAACAAAATCCGATTGCTGCTTATTTAACCTGCTCAGCCTCCAAATTAAAAGGCAGCCTCCCCTCCCTGCCCCCAACACTCCCCTCCCCCCGCAGCAGGCTCCAACAGGCCCTCTGGGCTGCCGTGGTTCAACACCCTGTCCCGGAGAATGCCAGGAAGAGAGCCCCCACAGCCTCCCCTGGGGCGCCCTGGGGCTGGGTCATGGGGGTGGCAGAGGCAGGCCGGTTGACTCTCCCCCCACCAGGGCCGAGGGATAAGTGCCTCCTCAGGCCTGGACAGCTTGAACCTGGACCCTGACGGCTGGCGGGCACCCAGCAAAAGTATCAGATTCTGACCAGATCCAAACCCCTAATTTTACAGAGAAGAAAATGGAAAAGGTCAAGTCACGGTCATGGGAAAACTAGCCCAGAGCCTGAGCACCTGGGAAGCTCCACTGACTTCTGAAGGAAAAAAGGAAGAGTGGGGGAGAGAGAGGAGGAAGGCAGCGATGAGGAGAGGAGAGGGAGGGAGGAGGGGAGGGGAGGGGAGGGGAGGGGAGAGGAGGGAGGAGGGGAGAGGAGGGAGGGAGGAGGAAAAAATTAAGGGGCAGCGAGGCCAGCTGGGGCTGGGTGGGCCGGGCCCTCAGCCCTCTCTGGTGCATCAGCCAGGGGCCGGGCCAGGGTGACCAGCGGGGTTCTTAGCTAGGCCTGCCCTTTGCTGGATGTGGATTAGCTCAGAACCCAAGCTCCTCAGGCTGCCCTCTGACCACAGGCCCGGCCCCAACCGAGACCTTAGTTGTACATCTCCTAACGTCACCTACACAAAGGACCAGCCCTAGCCTTGCCTGCAGGGGTGCCTGCAAAGTCCCCTCCCCCCCAATTCCTGGACAGAAGCCCGGGAGGGCTTTTACTGAGCACCTACTGCATGCTGGGCTCTGTCCTAGGCTCCAGGCAGGGATGCAGCCAGAGCTCTGCCTCATGGAGCTTGCGTCCCACTTGGGAGAGAGAGCGCCCCAGAAGACAAGTCCCCACGGGGGTGTCGGCCGCAGGGGGGACGGATCAGGGGAATCCCCTCTGCCACAGGAAGCAGAGGACAGGAGGAGGGCGGGCGGGAGGGAGGGGCAGGACGGAGAAGGCCGCACTGACGGAGCGCGCCGTGCTGGTCGGCCTGCTGGCCGCGGGGCTCCTGGGGCGAGGGCCGGGGAGAGGGCCGCCGGGCGGGTCAGGGTTCCACAACGCGGTGATTTCATCGGCCGGGTCCTCATGGCAAACAGCCCCATGCATGCACGCACGTGTCGTCCCGTACAAGCTCCGCAAAGGCAGGTCCCGCGGCGCAGCGTGCCCAACGCTGCACCCGGGATTACTGCATCCGCGTGCTCCTCGGCCACATGGCCGTCTCTGAGGATCAGGAATTTGGGAACCCCCCTCTTTTTCTGCTCTCTAGAAGAGTCTGTAGAGGCCGGACCTCTTCCTTGAAGGTCAGCGGGGGGACACGTAAGAGGCCGCATGGCTGTCCCTCTGCGTACTTCTCCAGGAACCTATTTTCTACTGTGTTGGCATCAAATCATTCATGGAATTCTCTTATTTTGGAATTTCGGCTCCTGCCCTCCTGGCTTGTCTACTTTTCTGGTCTTTCCGAAGAACCAGCTTCTGGCTTCGGGAGACTCTGCTGTGACCCACTCGATGTGCGCCCGTCTCCATTGTCCTCCCTTCCGGCTTCCCGGGGTCCACGCGTCCTCCTGCCACCGGCACTCATCTCTGCCTCATACCTTCCTGCAGCAACTCTGCCTGCCTCGTTTGCGGCAGAGGCCTAAGGCCACGGATGCCCTCCGAAGGTCCCCCCACAGTTCCATACGCCGTGCGGTATTATTATTCACTTGTGTCTTTTTCACACATCCAGCAGTTTGCACACCCATTAATGGTTTCTTCTTTGACCTCTCAGTTATTTAGAAGTCTTTTTAGATTTCCAAACATACAAAAAACTTATTTTTCTTTTACTACTTACACCAACAATTGCATTTCTCTAACTGCATTTTCCAAAAATCGCCGTGTGTTATGCATTACTGAGGCTCTGAAGTTTGCTGACACTTGACGGCGTGCATGTCCCGGGCGCACCTGAGGACAGCGAACTGCTCCCTGCTGGTCCGGCTCCTGTGAGTCGGCGAAGCCCTGCACCCTCTCTTCACTAAGCCCTGAGCCCCCCGCAGAGCACCCCCCGCGGCACTGGGCTCCCCCTGGCAGAGGAATCTTATCAGGCAAATCCAGGTGTATGCAGGGTCCTCATTTTCCTGATGAGTGGAACCTGTCACAGAATAATTCTCTTCATCACATTTCATTGTCTTACTTCACTCATGTTTACGAATATGTGTGTCCTAACGTCCGTTCTGCCTGAAGCCAGGTCTGCCAGCTGCAGGGTTTGTGTGGGCACATGGGGATCTTCACCTGGTCCCTGTCCTCCTGCAATCGGACCATCCTTGCGTCGGACGGGCTCCGAACCCACGTGCAGAGGTGTGTCAACTGGGCATGATTTCCCGTTTTCCATTTGCTTCTCCTTCCACGTGAGTTTTGTTTCCTTTTTTTTTTCTTTTCCCTTTTTGTTTAATAAGGATTTGTGTTTGTTTAATTGTGTTCTCATTCGATTTTTACTGGTTTGGAAGTTCGATCCCCTAACACTCCTGATTCAGAGGTGACCCCTGCCTCAGATCTCACTGCGCTTTTCACTGGTCCTATGATCTGGCTACGCACCACGGCCCCACGGCCCCCCTGCAGCCGTGCCCTGGCCACCAAGGCTCCCGTCCCTCCACCATGGCCACAGAGCCACCGCTCTGACCACGTTCTATGTGGGGACTCACACGGTGGGTGACCCCGAGCCTGGCCAGTCCGCTCAGAGCCCAAGCACCGTACCACACCGCGCAGAGACGCTACGCTTCCATGGTGTTTCCAGTCTGAGACTCTTACGAACATAGATGCCGTGGACACCCGTGCACGGGTTTTTGTGTGAACGTGACTTTTTAATTCTCTAGGATAAACACCGAGGAGCACAGTTGTTGGGCAGTATGTTTAAGACACTACCGAACCGGCTTCCAGAGCGGCCGTCCCGCGGGCAGTGCCCAGACAGCCCAGGCCCCCCGCGTCCCTGCGTCTCCCCCGTCTGCCTCTGGGGCAGGTGTGCGGCAGGACCTCATTAGTTTTTCTTTGCATTTCTCTAACAGTTAGTGGTGCTGAACATCTTTTCAGATGCTCATGGGGCCATCGTAAATCTTCTTTGGTAAATGCTCAAATCTTTTGCCCATTTTCTCACTGAATTGTTTGTTTTCTTACTTTTGAATTTAGAGAACTCTTTACATATACAGGATACAAGTCCTCTGTTTCTGTCCGTGAATAACTTGTCTTCCCAATGTCTTCTCAGGGCCTTTTGCAGAGCATAAGTTTTTAATTTTGATGAAGGAGCCCTTGAGTTTTTACCGTGTATAAATATTAACAGAAGCTAAAATTAATCCATATTTAACTTCCCTACAAACAATATGAGATTACTTTAGCAACTCTTCCCAACTAATATACTATCCCTGTCCGGTTGTCGGTCTGTGCTTTCCAAAGATTTCACCCCACAAATTAGACACTATAGTCATAATTATTACTTTATTACAAAATCACTTCATTATTTCACATAGTCATTTGTTGGATCTGCCTCCACACACCAATTTCTTGCCCCCCCCATCCTTCCAGCGTCGCCTCCTCCGTCCTGCCGTCTGTCCTTCAGACGGTCCGCTAGGGAGCGCCTCCTCCTGGTGAGCCCACCGGGTTCTCGCTGACGTGGAAGTGCCTGCATTTGTCTTTGTCCTTGACGTTTCGTGGAACCGTGACTCTACACTCACAGTTATTTTCGGAACACTTTACGGACACGGTCTCACCGCGCTGCAGTTTCCCTCATTGTTGCGTGACTCGGGCGGCAAGTACACTTGTTGCGCTCCTCCTTTCCACGAGGACAAGATCCCCTCCCATGGCACTCCGTGGCTTCTCCCCACGTGGCCGGGAGAGCAGCTGTCGCATTTCTGCCGCGCGGTGTCCCTGCAGCCCCTGCCCCTGGCTGGCCCGCGTCAGACTCCGGCCTCTGGGTCCCAGCGGCCGCGCTCTGCCTCTTCATCTCTGCCGGGCTCCGCCGGCTTGGCGCTCTGCGACGTGGCAGCCGCTCCGTGCGTCCCTCCGCTCGCCGTTCGTCACTTCCTCTGCCACCAGATGCCCAGGCTCGTGGCCGTCCACAGAGCTCTTCGTTTCTAAAAGTTAGAGGTGGTCTTTTTCAGACACACTTGGTCACTTTTGATAGTCTCCTCTTATTGTTCATTGTTGTGACTTCATCTTATTTTAAAGTATTTCTTAGGAACTACCCATGTCGTAAGTCTGACGAATTCCAGTAGCCACATTCCTCCAGGGCCTGCGTCAGCCAGCTCGGCGCCTCAGCGAACACAGTTCGGGCGCCCGAGACCGCAGAAACGGCTTTCCTCCCGGCTCTGGCGGCTGCGAGTCCGAGTCCGGGACCCAGGCGTGGGCAGGGCTGGTGCCCGAGGCCCCTCTGCTGGCGTGCGGATGACCGTCCCCTGCCCGTGTCCTCACGTGGTCATCCCCCGGTGCGTGTCTGCGTCCTGCTCTCCCCTCGTAAGGACACCGGTGGATCGGGGCCCCCAGTGACCTCCTTTGTCCTAATCACCTCCGCAAAGACCCATCTCCAAGCACGGTCACCCTCTGAGGCCCTGGGGTGAGGACTCAGCGTGTCGGTTTGGGGACACAGTTGGACCCATAACGGGGCCTGTTTTGTTATCTCTGCAACTGCTCCTGCTTCCTCGGCTTTCCATTCCATGGCCCCGTGACGTACTGCATGGTCTCCGACCGTGGGGGCACATGGGTCCCTCATTCTGTGGGCCACCCAAAGGCCCGACTGGCCCCTTCGCTCCGTGAAGGGCCTTTGCAGGTCTGGGATCTCAGATCAGCCCTGAACTTGCTTCCGCCTCGGGCAGCGGGGGAGGTGATGGTGGGCAGGGAACAAGACCAGTTCCTTTGCTTCTTTGTAAGGCAGCAAAGCACGTTAAAGGGTGGGTTTCCAGGTCACACTGCTCTGTAGCCCGAGAGCCGGTGCGTGTCCCACAGCTGCTCCAGGGTGAGATGCACGAGGCTCCCTCGCCTGGTAAGGCAGCACCACGAGGGGACAGGGCGGGCGCCTGCAGTCCTGACACGGGCTCCAGGCCTGCCTCAGGCGTCACCCCTGCAGCCACAGTGCACCCCGGATTCTCAGGTTTGCCATCGGTACAGGGAGCACTGAGGTGACCTGCAGCGTCCTCCAGCCCCCTGCCCTCCAGCCTCTGGACACACCGCCGGCGGCCCTGCAGGCAAGCCACACACCGTCTCCCGTCACGGCCACCGACACCTTCTAGATGCCCCACGTCCGGACCGGTTCTTCTCTGCCCCACCGGGCCCTTTTGGAACCCTCCCCTGGCATCTGTCATTGCAGCCTTCAAGGGCTCTCCTCCTCCACGGGACTGCTCCTGCCTTCTCTCGCTGCCCCGTCCCCCTCCTCCCACGCAGGGTCCTCAGAGCCCTGTCCCCCTTTACACCCCTTCCCTCCTCGGGCCCCACAGCCCCAGGGACCCCTGTGCTGGGACAGCCCACTTACACACTTGCTCCGGGGCACCCCACTGCTGGGCCCACGGGCACCTGGTACAGGACCCCAACCTTGGCTCACCCCCCACCTGCTCGCGTCCCTTCAGAGGCCGTGCTGCTGGGGAGAGTGTCCAAGCAGGACAGGCTCTGAGGCTGGCGGCCAGGGCTGACCCCCGCTGCAGTCCCATCTGGGAGGGGTGGCCGTCCTCTTGCTGCCTCCTTCACATGCTCCCCAAGACTTTCCTTCCTAGGACACTCTGACTGGCTCCTGTTTAACCCAAGACCACAGCACCCTTCCTGGAGGCTCTTCAGGCTCCCCTGGTGCATCCCCAAGAGGAGCTTCCAGAGACCCAGGTGTGAGGACAGCACCCTGGAACCACCTGGGTTCCCCTCCATGCATGAGCACCCCCACCCCCAAGGCCAGCCAGGGGCTCTGTTCTCCCTGAGGCGCTGTCTGGCCTCCTTGTGCACCCCGACCCATGGCCTGCTGACAGGCACCCGCTGTCCCCGTCGTGCTCCTCCCCAGGCTGTCTGCAGCACAGGGCTCCAGCCACAGAGGCCGAAGGGGGCCGAAGGGGGCCTCGGAGGCAGACAGACCTGGACGCACCACCTCTCAAGCCCTGACTCTTAAGACTGCAGCAGGGTGTAGAAGCTGCTTTTCCCCAAGCTGAGCCCTCAGTCTCTGCCCGCCCTTCCCTCCCACCTGCTCTCTGGGCCTCACTGACATCTGCCATGTCGTCTCCAGGGCCTCTGCCCACAGGCCTTCACTAGCATGGCCACCCCCTGCCTTCCGGGGCACTAGGTCCCACCGTGCTGGGCTGCTGGCCGCCCGTTTCAACTGCCAGCCAACGGGATGAGATGCAAGCAGAGGCATCCTTAAAGGGAGTAGACATGCTTTCTTAATCCCTCCTCTCCCTCCTGCCACTTGGAACGTGAGTGCAGTGGTGGGAGTCCTGCAGCCATCCTGGACCACGAGCACACGATGGAGAAGAGTCCGCAGGCCACGTGGGGATCACCAAGCACAGATAGCTTCTAAGTAAAGTCATCACGCCTGTTTTCCCCAAAACATGCCATCTGGGTTTTCTGTAAGATACAGCCAAATCTAGTTTTAACTTATATACAGAAAACATTTACCCAATATGTATTTACTTGCTTAGTATTGTTTTCTACAGCTGACCATGAGCTCTGGGAGGAAAGGCTTCTGGTCTGCCTTGGTCACTTATGCATCTTCAGCATTTAGTATGGGGCCAGGGCCAAAGGAGGCTCATGATAGGTATTATGGAAATAACCGGGGTCAGGGCTCAGGGTAACCAGGATCAGGGCCCAGAGTATAACTAGGATGAAGGCTCAGAGTGTGACTGGGATCAGGGCTCAGAGTGTGACTGATATCAGGGCCCAGTGTGTGACCAGGCTCAGGGTCCGGAGTCTGACAAGGATCAGAGCTCAGTGTGTGGCCAGGGTCAGGGCTCAGAGTGTGACTAGGGATCAGGGCTCAGCGTGTAACCAAGGTCAGGGCTCAGCATGTGACTGGGCTCAGGGCTCAGAGTGTGACCAGGGTCAGGGCTCAGCATGTGACCAGGGTCAGGGCTCAGCGCGTGACTAGGCTCAGGGCCCAGAGTGTGACCAGGCTCAGGGCTCAGCGAGTAACTGGCTCAGGGCTCAGTCTGAGACTGGAGAAGGCATCAGACTGTATCATGAGGAAGCAGTGTTCGTAGCCAGTAGGGAATGCCAACCTAGTGGGCATCTGAGTGGACAAGAAGAGTCCATCCCTTCCACCCGAATGAAGATTAATGAGGCTTGGAGTTGGCATGGAGATGGAACTGAGGTTCTAGAGTAGAAGGAAGGCTTTCCAGGGCAGAGCCATGTGAGTAAGGCTGCCATGGAAAGCAAATGGCACCATTTTTCCCCACAGAGGGAGAGGAGGCTGGGAGGGTGGCAGGGCCAGGTCGCAGGGAGCAGCTGGGTGAATGGCTGAAGAGTTTAGGCTCTCTTCCATAGACAAAGTTACTGACACGCTGCTGGTCCATGGTGAACCCGGAAAACCAGAGGAGGGTCCCACCCCATGTGCCTGAGACACTGGTCTTGGCTCTCTTCAGTGCTGGGCTTCCCTGGTGCCCGGGAACCAGCACACCGTCCCGCCCACACCAATACTTCGGGCTCCTGCTTCTGGAGAAGGCTTTTATCCACAGCAGCCAGAAGGAGGTTAAGGGGAGACGGGCAGAGGGCACAAGGCCCAGGACCGGCGAGGCCCTGGGGTTCGGGGAGCCCTGTCCTCTCCTGCTGGCCCCCAACAGTCTCCCGAGCTGTGTGGCTGCCGCTGTGTGACAGCTGGGGGGGAACACCAGCTCCCTGAGGGACCCCACAAGGGGCACAGGAGGTCGCAGAGGGAGCAGATCTGAAAACCCAGCAAGTGCTCGGGGCTCCCTGCCAGGGCTGAGCACAGAGGCGCAGCCCATCTGCGAGAACAGGACTGGACTCCGTCTCGTTTGTTGGCAAGCATCATCATTACGGTTCCTGACTTTTTCATTATTTTATGCTTATATAAGAAAAATAATTTTTTTGCAAGAAAATCAGGAGATACAAAATGGCATCCCCCCATACAGTACCAAGTCACACATACGCGTCCATGTGTCTATCACATCACAGATCTAAACTGCGAGAAATGACTGCAGGCCCACGAGACGTGGTGCCCTTGGCAGAATCGAGGAAAGTGCCGGAGCCCAGCCCGCAGACCCCACACATCCAGGAGGAGCAGGAGGAGGTGGCTTCCGGGGGGCACCCCAGGCATGTGGCCACAGGGAGATGCCGGCGCTGGCCTCCAAGGCACTCAGTGCAGCCGGTGAGAGCACGGGATGGGGAGCAGAGGCTGGGCTCAGCCAGCGCCCGTCCGCCTCCTCCAGCCACAACGTCCCTGAGTAACTTCTGCCCAGGACCCACAGACCGGCCCCAGAGCCTTTCCCTGCATGTCACTGAGCCCCACAGACAATGCCTATGAGGGTGTCCTTTGTCCTCGATGGCTCCGTCGAGGCCCCAACTCTGCCCGGCTGTTGCCCAGCCCACCTCCCAGAAGGGCTGGAGTCCCTGCTGTGTGCAGTCCTCTGGGGGCCAGACCCTAGACCTCCTCCTCCACCTTCAGGATCATCCCTGAGAAGACCTCCAGGCCTGGGTGAGGGCCCTGGGGGCTGCTCTGGGAGCCTCTGGTGGGCCCACAGGCCGCTCCGCCAGCAGGGGTGCCATCCACAACAGGGGGCGAGGATCCCCGCCCTGGGCAGGCCTCCACCAGCTTCTCGAGGGTCCGGTTGAGGGCCTCCACGCCGTCGGCCAGCCGCTGGCTCTGCTCCACCAGCCTCTGCAGCAGCAGGTTCTGCTGGGCCATCAGTGCGCTCTGCTGCTGGGACCAGTGGGAGAGCAGGGCACCCTGTCGCCGATGGGAGTCCAGCAACCGCTGCTCAAACTCGGAGGCCTCCCCCGCGGGCCTCCCAGGGGGTGGGGGTGGTGCAGTGGAGGGTGGGGAGGGCCCAGGAGCCCCTGGGAACGCAGCCGCAGGAGGCACCGAGGCTGGGGAGGCTGGGGACGCCGGTGGGGAGGGCGAGGAGGTAGGCGCAGGGACAGTTCCTCGTAGGTCCAAGGGGTCAGGTTCAGGCAGGCTCGGCCCTTCCAGGGTCCGCAGGGGTAGCCAGAGGCAGCTGGGGGTCTCATCCTCCTCGTCCGCTGGTGGAGGGAGACAGGAAACGTCAGCCTCCAGCAGCCACGACTGGGGCAATACACTGGAGGGGCAGAGAGGCGATGGATGGGGAGGCCCTCTGCACACGGAGCTACTTAGGTCTCCCAACGCCCCCCCGTGGTGGGCAGCAGCACCCACACGAGGAACACAGGAGGACTCACAAGTTGAGTCTTTCTCCAGTAACACCGAGGTCCAAACCTCAGCCTGGGAACTGCAAAGCCTCGGTGCCCAGCCTCCATGCTGCCGTCCGTCCACACATCCATCCAGCTGGCCCCTGTCTATCCACTATCCTGTCTATCTGTTCATCCACAATACCACCCACTCATCTATCTGCCCATCAATTTCTTCATCCATCATCCATCCATCTTTTTCCTTTCATTCTCCTTCCTTATACTCATCTGTCCATCCACCCATCCATCCATCATCCATCCTCCATCCACCCACCCATTTACCCACGCCTCTGTCCACCCATCCATCCA
>NW_022589721.1:33529211-33608728 GCF_004348235.1 Phoca vitulina
TCCACCCACCCATCATCCATCCACCCTCCATCCACCCAACCATCCACACCTCTGTCCACTCACCCATCCATCCATCCATCCATCCATCCTCCATCCACTCATCTATTTACCTATGCCTCTTATCTACCCATCCATCCATCCATCCATGCCTCTGTCCACCCATCCATCCATCCTCCACCCATCTACCCATCCGTCCACGCTCCATCCACCCAACCATTTACCTACGCCTCTGTCCACCCATCCATCCACACCTCTGTCCACCCACCCATCCATCCATCCATCCATCCATCCTCCATCCACCCACCCATCTGTGCATCCTCCACCCACCCATCCATTTGCCCTCGCCTCTGCCCACCCACCCAATCATCCATCCTTCCATCCATCCAGGCACCTATCCATGGATCTCTGGGTCCACTCCTCCAGCAAGTGGATGTTCTAGGAGGCTGAGAGGGTGTACCAGAGTTTCCCCAAGGCAGCAGGAAAAGCCCTGGACATGAAATCCTAGAGCCTAGGGTCCAAACCCAGCTCTGCCTCTTGACAGCCATGCAGTTTTGGGAAACCCTTCTCTCCTCTGGACTTCCAATCCCCAGTGTCTGGCTGTAGGGATGTCTAACCCTTCCTCCTGTCAGGGTGTGGGGGATACACTGGCCAACTTCCCAGGGAAAAACTGGACCCGAAACATGGGGCTGTGCCATGTCCTGTCTTGCTGGACACGTCCCAACATGCTGGTGGAGAGGAGTGCGAGGACATTCCTATGTGGCAGCAACTGTGGGCTTACCTCCTGGGTCTGAGCTCGCTCACCTCACCTATGGCACAGGAGTTATTGCTTTGCAGTGGAAATGGGGTAGTGATAGTGGGCAGGGTCCAATGGGACAGGGGAAGGGGGTCTGAGCCTGATGAGGTGTCCATGGACACAGGTGGCCACCCATGCAACCTCCACCTCCTCCTGCTGCTGCTCCTCTTCCTCACTGTCACATCTTCCTTCTGTGCTCCTGGCATCTGCCGATCCTTCCGACCTGGTGGCCCTGGATATTCATGGAGGCAGCCGCCCTGTGGACTTGTTGCTTCCCTCTCAAGATGCGGCTGTTGGTGAGGGTGACCGGCAGGCCCCGCCACTTGGAAGAGTTCCCACCAGAGAGGCCCGGCCCTGAGCTTCGGGCAAGTCTGTCTTGCTTGTCATTTGCAAACTGTACCTTCCACTCCGGGAGGACCAAGCTTGGCGGAGAGGTCCCAGGTGGAGGGCCTAGCTGCCCTCAGTGTGCTGTAAGGTGGTAGGGGCCATGGGCCAGGCAGTGAGCACCAAGTTGACGTCAGCCTGCCTCTGCTCCCATCCTGCAGACGAGACCTTGGCGCAGCCTGTTTCTTCTCCCGGTGCAGCATTCGCCCACTCTCATGTGCAGCTGACCCTCCGTCACCCCGACTTTTCATACTGGGGGCCGTTGATGGAGAAGAGGGAAAGCCAACACAGCTTTGACTTCCCAGAGACCCCAGGGAATGAGGGCATCATCCCCTGGAACGCTCTGCCCTGCTCCTGCCCATCGCGGCCCCCACACAGTGCTCACACTCCTGACCTTGCCTGGGTGGTTCCTCCTTCGGCCTCTGAGCACGCTGTCCTTTCCACCAGGACAACTACTACCTGGCCTTCAAGATAGAGTGTGCACTCTCCCAGGAAACTCTCCCTGCCCCACCTCTCACTGGACCAGACCGTCCATCCCACCCTCCCCCTGGGATGCCCACTCATGGAGAGACAGGCTCTACAGTGTCCATCTGTGTGTGTCAGAGCCCAGCACGGAGCAGAGGGCTGGTGAGTGAGTGAGGAGTGAGTGGAGGATGGCTGCCCAGCCCTCCCTGCCAGCTGGACCTGGCCTGATCAGGTGCTCACATGGCGGCGGCGGCGGGTTAGCACGGAGGCCCAGCCGTCAGTCCCCAGGGCTGAAGCCCCATCGCAAGCAAATAAAGGCCTGATATTTGCTCTCACTCCCTGAGCCAGCCAACTTGTCCCAAGCCAAGTTCCGATGGCTCCAAGAAGGGAGGGCCCACCCCAGCCTCCAGACCAGAGCCAGGCCAGGGGCAGCCCTGAG
This sequence comes from Phoca vitulina, assembly GCF_004348235.1. Taxonomy (NCBI): domain Eukaryota; kingdom Metazoa; phylum Chordata; class Mammalia; order Carnivora; family Phocidae; genus Phoca; species Phoca vitulina. The sequence goes on from NW_022589721.1 coordinate 33,531,293, forward strand.
CCACACAGGTGCTTGGGCAGCTGGTGCAGGAGTAGGAGGGTCAGAGGAAGGAGACAGACACCACCAGACCCAGCTTGCCCTTCTGGGCAAAAGAGAAGCCACAGAGCTTTCTGGAAAGGCAGTTTGGTGAGTATGCTCCCGGGCAACCACGGCTGTGCCCAGCGTCCATGGCAGTGAGATGCCCCACGTGGTCCTGCTCACACTCATGACCCGTTCCGTGCCCTCCAGCCTCAGCAGGGGTGCAGACAGCAGGCGGCGGTGCACAGCACCCTGGGTGCAGACCCCGCAGTCCTCTCTCTCCCCTCCCCTGCACCAGTCCCCCTTGACTCAGAGAAGATCCTGTGGACGTGCCCCTCCCAAGTACTGGGCAGGGCCTAGGCCTCCCAGGGAGACAGGACAGAGGGGGCCGCGGGCCAGCCGTGCTGTCCCCTCATACTGACTTACTTGGTGCCGGCTGGCTCCAGCCAGGAGCTCGCTGGCCGCCTCTGTGTGCGAGGACGCAGCCTCAAGGCTGGCTTCAATACTATCTGCAAATCAAGACAACAGAAGGAATTACAGAGTGTGACCCTGAGGATACCCCAAGGGCGAGCCCCAGGGAGCCCAAGCCCAGAGGTGTGGGGGTGGATGGCCGCTGCCCCCCCCAGTGGTCACTAAGACCCCATGCTGGCTTCACTGGAAGCCAGGTGAGGAGTCCAGCCTCCAGAGAGGCAGAGGCTGCAGGGATGGGGCGCTGGGCCACGTGGCTGGCGTGGGCACTGGTCACCGAGCCATCAGGAGGTGCCCCTGGGGGCAAGGACAGCCCACTCGGGAAAGGGCCGAGGCCAGCCCGGAAAGAGGCCTGGCCCTGTTACTTCTCTGCACCCTTGGGCAGTCCTCTTGCTCCTGACCATGGCCCCTGCCTCAAAGAACGGGACAGAGGCCGTCTCTGCAGGTCCCACGGAGCCACCAGAAGGACCATCCTGCCTGGGTCTGTGGTTGGGCGGCAGTGCACGCTGGCCCATGGTCTCCAGACAGCGGCCGACCGGCTCAGGCTTCCATGTGGGGTCTCAGGCACGGGCCTGGTGGGGGTGTCAACGCAGCCCTGACCAGCGCCACCGGCAGCACAGCTGGGCCACCCTCATGAGGCCCAGAGCATCCCCAGGAAACCAGAGCGTTCCACTCCACGATGCCGCAGTAAAAAGGCCGCCCTGTGAAAACGTGCCAGACCCACCCAGAACTCAAGGCTAGGCTGCGGGACACACAGAGCGATGGTGAGTTAAGACTGACATTCACCTGCAGTAGGAACTGGGTTTGAACCCAGGTGAAGGACACGTCTACACTGTGTCCTCTACCACCAGGGATCCTGGTAGCGCTAGATGGAGCAAGCCTGTGGCCACAGCAAGAGGCGCTCTCCCCGAAGACCAGCGGCCGATACTGCCGGCTACTGCAAACACACAGCTCCTGCTTCAGGCACAAGGAGACGGGACCCCAAACTCACAGGACTTCGGAGGCAGAAATAGTTCAATTCAAATCCTTCATCTCCCCTGGAGCACGACACGCCGGGGTGGCCCGGAGCGGAGCGGAGCGGCAGGCCCAAGGCCCGTGGCAGAGAAGGCCCAGATGAACGCAGGCACCACTGGCGCACGGCGTGCCCCCTGCCCAGCGGATTGCTCTGAGGAGCTGTCTTCTCTGGGGTTCCCTCCCCTGCACCCGAAGCCCAGCCCCTCCATGCGGAGCCCCACTGGAAGCAGAGGAAGGAGGGCTTCACCCCTTCTCATGCTGGGGCACCCCTGCTTCTCCCCCATGTGCAGCGCTAACCCCCCAGTGTCCACCCAGGTCCCTGCTCAGGTGCCAGGGAGCCACATCGCACCCCCAGGCCGTGGGCGGCAGCAGCCGCACCCTGCTCCCGCGGAGGGAAGAGACGGACGCACGGGGCAGGAGCAGTGGCTCCCACGCATGGGAAGACGGCAGGGTCCGGGCCAGTGCCAGGCGCTGGGGGCCACGCTCCTAGCTGGGTCCGGCCTCCGTCCAGCAAGCGCACAGAGCCTGGGCTTTGCCGGCACTCTGCTCTCAGACTCCGACAAAGCCCGAGTCTGGTCTGCACCGAGCACAGGCCCTGGCGACGCCGTGAGCCCAGTTCTGATGGCCAGGGACTGCCTGGAGACGCAAGCAATCCCACAGCCGAAGGCCACCTCAGACCAAGAATGAACATGCTCGGCCTGCAGAGCGCCCCCCAGATCAGACCCAATTCTGCCTTGGGCCACGGTACAAGCAGACCTGCCCCCCAGACCCAGCTCCCTCCCCGAGGGGCTGCCAGGCGGGCAGGCAGCACCCCACCACCTGGCCTGCACACCCTGATGCTTCGTCGGCCCTGAACCACCTCTGCTTCATCTTGAAGACCCCGAGTTGGTCAGGGGCAAATCTGCAGGTGCCCTCCGCTCACCCCCAGGCCCCGCACAGGGGCTGCTCAGCGGGAGCTTGTCCTGCAGGGCCTCTACTCCAGAGACTACGGGGCACCCAGACTCCGGGCCAGGCCTCGGGGGGCCGAAGAGAACCCCCTTCAGCACCACTCCCCAAACACTCACAGACAGCAGGGGGGTGCACCTCAAGGCCCAGCCAGAGAACTGCCTACTCAGCCCCCCATGGAGGCCCAACTCTACCAACTGGCTATCCTCAGCCCCTGCGGCCGTAAGAGGCCCCTGCAGGCCTGACCCTGCCCAGGCACCAGGCGAGCGTTGACCCAGACGGAGGAACTGGTGGGACCTGCGGCAGTAGTCTCTGCCACCCACCCCCCACTCCCCACCCCAAATCAGGTTTTGCAGCCGCCTCCCTGACCCATAGCTCAGCCCTGTCAGGAAGGTCCGGCCCCAGGCCACTCCCTCTCACTTGGTCACTCAGTGACAATCAGCACAGTCCCAGGACGGGCACTCCCAGGAGGAGCTCACAGCACTAAGGAACCAGTCAGTTGGCTGCCTTGAGGCAAGCAGAGGCAAGCCTCGGGGCTGCAGGGTCTAGGGAAGGGGGCGCCTGGCCCAGCAGGGCAGGCAGGGACGTCTGTGCTGGACTGGACCCCCCCATAAGCCAGTTTGCTGAGCCAAGCACCACTGACCTTCAGGAGCAACACAGCCACCAAATTCCTGCCCGGCTCCAGGGCTGGGGACTCGTGGGGTGGGCCTGGTGGGGGTGTCAGCCCTGCAGCGCCCCAAAACTGGGTCTGGCCCTGCCTGTAGGAGTCTGGCGGCCTCCCCCGGCCTGCCAGGCGGGCCCTGTCCTGCACCGTCTCCCAGGCCCATGACCAAGGCCAGCCCCCAGGGAACGGCGCATCTGCACACATCTTCCGCCGGGCCCCCTAGACGCTGTGCCATCCGCTGGGGCATCTGTGTGCAGGCTGAGTCCTGTGGTCCATGCTGGGCCTTCGAGAGAGAGCTGGTCCTGCTCCAGGCTTCGTCCCCAAGGGGCTTCCAGCAGCTCCTCAGGAAGCAAAGAGTCCATCCTGGCCGAGAGGAGGGGTGCGGCCGCTGCGGCAGACTGCCCAGGACTTTCAGAGGTGTCTTGAGGAAGAGGAGCGGCAGGAGGAGGTGCAGAAGGAGGTGGCACCAGGAGTCCAGGCCAGCACCACCCTGGAGGCCAGAGGTGGCCGTGTGCAGCGGGAAGACCCCACCAAGCACCCCATGCCTTCCTCACCAGACACAGAAACTTCCAGATAAGGGGGCCTATAGGCGGGCGCATGGGCTCAGAGTGGGGGGTCAGTGTGCCCTGGGAAGCTGAGAGCCGCTGGACACTGCCCTGGTCTACTCTGGGGGCTGAGTGACCCCAGGGAGAAGGGCCCCCATAATGAGAGCACAGGAAGGGGTCAGGGTGGTCCCCCCACCACACCAGGAGAGTGGCACCAGGTGGGGACAGGGAGGGGAGCATGGCCCCTTGTCCTCTGCTCCCTCAGCCTCCGGAGGCCCTTGGCTGTGCTACATCATTGTGGGGGGACCCCCAGAAGGGCTCCCAGCTTGGGGCCAGGATGAGACTGACTCTGAGCCCCAGCTCCTCTGTTGCCCAGGTGGGTGGGCCCCTCGCAGACCCCAGGCTCCGTTTCCCATCTACACGTGGGTGTTGGTCAGACCCACAGGCCCCCAGCCCTCCCCGAGCATCCTGCTCCCTGGGGCCCTTCACTGGAACCCCAGCACAGAGGCAGGCCTAGGGGGCCCACTTACTTGGCAGGGGCTCGGCGGCCTGGCCCTCGCCTAGGGGGGCTGGGGCTGAGAAGGTCTCGGCCACCATGCGCTCGACAGGGGTAAGGATGAGGCCGGGGGCCCGCGGGCGCTCCGCCAGTTTCTTGCGCACCGCCCCTCGCAGGTCCCTCCACTTGTGCTTGAGGTCGCCCAGGTCCCTCCGGCAGTAGCCCAGCGCGTTCACCGCCTGCAGGATCTTGCTCCACACGCGGTGTTTCCGGGAGGGCGTGCCCCTCAGCGCCCCGAACAGCAGCGGGTGGTGGCGTGCCACCCTCCGCACCAGCACCTCCGTCTCCTGGGGGCTGAAGTTGGGCTTGCGCGTCTTGGTGCGGGAGTGGAGGCCCCGCCGCAGGGGCGCACAGCCCAGCCCGGGCAGCAGGGCCGCCACGGCTGGCTCTGGGCTGGAGCTCTGCCGGCACGTGTTGCTGCTGCCGGACCCTGGAAAGGCACCAGAGGCTGAGGGAGCAGGCAGAGGCCCGCGGCCAGCTGGGGAGCAGACGGGCCGGGCCGGGCCCAGCCAAGCACCACCAGGCTCACAGCCTCCATTGTCCCTGTAGAGGGGCACACAGGCCCCTGCCCATCATCCATCACGGTTAGATCACCCACAGCAGCACACCGTGGGGTCCTGCGGTCTCAGCTGCTTTCGGCCCCAGGTGTCTCACTCCAGGTGCCCCAGGGTCCCCAGGCCCTGACCACGGTGGCCACGAGTCAGCCCTTGCCTGCCCCTCTTCCCCCCTGCACCTGGAGATGGCCCCTCCCCATCAGTCTGTCACTGGGACTGAGTGACCATCTGGGTGACATCTGGAGTGGACAAAACACTCTGCACACCCCGCCCGGAGACAGCCAGCCAGAGGTGGGAATGGCTGCAGCAGCCATGCTGAGGCCGACAGGGGCGCGGGGCAGGAGGACGTGCAGCCCAGGCAGGCGGGGGCCTGTGGAGACCAGCGCGAGGCATGCTGGGGCAGCCCACCGCACAGCCGCTGAGCACAGCCCTGCACGCAGCCCAGGCTCTGAGAAAGGGCGAAAGGCGAGTGTGCTGGACAGCAGCCCTGGGAGGCCGCAGGGCCCCCCGGCCCCAGTCCCTTCCTCTCCTGGGGGTGCAGCACAGCCAGGGGGACGGCCAGGCTGCCCCGTGGGGAGCAGGACACACACGGACCTCAGAACCTTGGAACGGGGGCGGGGGGCAGAGGCTGGCTGGGAGCTAACTGTGCTGGCCAGTGGCTCTGGTGCCAGGAGTCAGCCCCACGCTTCTGCACCAGAGAACCATGGTTCCTACACCCCCCACTCAGGGCTCCCAGGTCCTCGGGACAGCAGCAGAAGAACCACGTGGCCACCTGGGGTGGAGAGACCAGGCTGGGTGGGGCTGAGGTCTCACGTGGAGGGAACACAGAAACCAGGGACAGGGGCCCGCTCCAGGTGGCTCTGGGCTCCACATGTCCAGCCCTCTCTGCTGGGTCACCCACTGCAGCCTTGACCCCTCCCCCACCCAGGACAGTTTGTCCTCACCCTGGGGAGTCCTCTGATGGGAGGAAGGCCCAGGGTGGGAGGCATGGAGGCCCAGACTCTTCAATGAGCAGAATGGGTGGGCCACCCTCTTGCATAAGCCTTCCCAACCCTGGCCTTCCTGAGGGGCTGGGGACATGGAGTGGAGGGGCAGCAGAGGCTCAGACCTCCAGAACCACCCTGGCTCTCGTTCATCTAGGAGGCAGCCCTGCCTACACCTGGGGGAAAGGGCATGTGGTTGTGGGGCAGGTGGTTCAGAGGGTAGCACAGATACCCACCGATGGCATCTCCTTGCTCTGACACCATGGAGGCCAAGTCCTTGATGATCTGATTGACATCCAACAAGTCACTCTGTGGAAACAAGAAGATGGCCATTAGGTGCGGTGGTCAAGGGCACAGCCATCAGGGAGTGCTAAGTGAAAGCCAAGAACCAGGAACAAGCCTGGGTCACGCCCCCACGAAGTCAGAGACGACTGGGATCTGAACATTCTTACCTGATCCCAAGGCCAAACCCCAAGCTCCCTGGGTATCCCAGGCTGGAAGCATCCTCACTGGGTACAGGGGCCCCAAGGCTAGCCCTGGAGGGCTACAGTCAAGTGCAGGGCAGTGTTGCCAACACTGTCTGCACCTCCCACAGGCCTGTTGGTCCTGTAGACACCTCATTCCCCATACTTGCTTTGGGGCTCCTTGACTGAAAGGTGGTATCTTTCCCTCTCTGTACACCCAGCTCCTGGCACAAGCTAGCACACAGGTGCTGCTCAATAAATCCTGAGGGAGTGGGGTGGATGGACAGATGGTTGGACGGATGGTGGGTGGATGGATGGTGGGTGGGTGGATGGGTGGATGGTGGACGGGATGAGGGGTGGATGTATAGGTGGATGAATGGATGGATGGATAGGTAGATGAAAGGACAGTGGATGGGTGAATGGATGGATGGGTGGATATATGGTGGATGGGTGGATGGATGGTAGATGGGTGGACAGGTGGATGAACTGATGGATGGACGGGTGGATGGGTGGATGGATGGGTGGATGGGTGGGTGGGTGGGTGGATGGGTGGATGGATGTGTGGATGGGTAGAGACATGAATGGATGGATGAATGATGGGTGGATGTATAGGTGGATGAATGGATGAATAGATGGATGGATGGGTGGATGGATGGGGATGGGTGGATAAATGGTGGATGGGTGGACAGATAGATAGTGGATGGGTGGATGGATGGATGGATGGTAGATGGGTGGATAGGTGAATGAACTGATTGATGGATGGATGGATGGACAAGAAGATGAATGGGTGGGTAGATGGATGGATGGTGGATGGATGGATCGGTGGATAGATGGCGGATGGATGGATGGATGGGTGGGAGGGTGGGAGGGCGAATGGATGGTGGATGGATGGATGAATGGATGGATGGATGGGTGGATGGGTAGATACATGGATGGATGGATGGATGGTGGATGGATGGATAATGGGTAGGTGGTGAATGGTAGGTGGATGGATTGATAATGGATAGGTGGTGAACGGTGGATAGATAGATAAATAGTGGATGGATGGGTGAATGGGTGGGTGGTTGGATGGATGGATGGATGGATGGGTAGATGGTGGATGGATGCCAGTCCCACTGCCATGGAAAGACTGAGTGGCTTCATGAAGCTAGTGAACAGGGTAAGGAATAGATATTTGGACCAAGAGAATTTGGGGTATCCCACTTAAGCATATCTTGCATCCTCCATGTTGTTCAAATGTCTTATCTCCATTTGCCAGCAAAGCAGCAGTGATGCTTGTGAGGGACGTGGCCATATTCTTCACAGGCCACACGCCTGGAGCAATGCTGGGGGCACGTCACACAGCACCATCGTACTTGGCAGCAGCCCTGAGGCCAGGTCACAACACCCATCTGACAGTAAAGGTTGTGGACACTCGAGGGGGTCCATGACCCCCAGGGCCTCCCAGAGAGAGGGAGGGCTGGGACTGACACCTGTGCCCACTTCAAGGCCACCCTTTTCTTGAATGCCACTTTGCAGGAGACAGCTCCTCCACTGGCCGGCCAGGTGACCCTGGGCAAGACCATTCACCTTGGGGACAGATTTCCTCATCTATCACATGAGCAAAACCAAAGCTTCCTCCCTGGGTGCCTGGCACGTGGCCAGGGTTGAGCCCAAGTCAGGGAAGATTCCTTCATGCCAGTGAGGGAGGGTGTGGGAGGGGCAGGGGTGTGAACCCCACCCCAGGCCCTCCCGCTCTGCAGCTCATTCTGGAACCTGGATCGATTTCCACAAGGGTCATTTCACCCACTGCAAAATATTACACGGAAATTCATTTGCTTTTTAGGAGTGTTCTGGGAAACGAAGTAATTAGCATGATCTTAAACCTACGTGTACTATCAATTGCAATTCAATTATGGGCTTAACCACGGTGCAGGGCAGACGGCCACTCTGCAGAAACAGGGCCCGTGGCTGGGAAGGTGGCGGCCCACAGGCAAGCCTGTGGGTCTCGTTTCTGGAGGACGGCAGCAGATGGGTGGGTGCTGGGTGACCCTGGGCCTGGGCCCATTTCTGGGATCCCCATCACCACAGCTTCCGGGTGAGGCCACCGGCTGGGGAGGCCAAGCCTAGGCTCCACCCTAAAGTTGAGATGTCAAGGTCACGAGATAAAGGCTGCAGGCTCAGCAGAGCCTCAGTCACACTGCCTCCCTGCCCAGATTTCCAGGTTTCTGCTCCAACCCTGTCAGAGGCTGGGCAGGGGACAGCCACGCCCAACCTCCAGCTTGGTCACCGAGGCCTCTCACAGGAGGCTCATCTGGGGGCCCTGAGCCTGGTCCTGGGTGCACCTGGACTCTGGGACTCTTAGGAGCCTTTCTAAGGTGACTCAGTCTCCCCATGCTATATGTGAGCACACCTACCAGTACCCCCACTTTGCAGACAGGGAAACCAAGTCACCGAGAGGTTAAGGGTCTCTCCCAAGGGTATGTGACTGACCAATGCTGGAGCCAGCAATCACAGCCGAGTTTGGGCTGGCCTACCCCGGGTCACGACCCAGCCAGGCCTCACCACTGCAGGGCACCCCGGCAGTCACGACACCCGGGCGTCAGTACATGGGGGGTCACCCGGCACAGCTGCCCCCACGGGCAGGATTCATGGGCATGCACTCTGTCTCTTCCCACGGGCAGGGCGACTGGGGGCCACGGTTGGCCTAGGGGCACAGCCACACTCAGCAAAGGACCGGGCAAGGAGGGGTGTTGTGGAGCAGGGGACCCGAGCCCAGTACCCTCCCAGGGGCCTGGGACTCTCAGGCCGCCTGCCAGCGGAGGGGCAGCCACCATACTGCATGGCGGCTGAGCTGGCTCGTCCCCGTCTGGCATAGCACTGACCCCAATAACCTGGGACAGCCGGGACAGAACACGGTGTCTCCAGTCTGGCTCACGTTCTGGACTTCGGGGGAGGCCTCCCTGAAAATGCAGCGGCCAAGGCAGTTTTCCAGCTTGCTGCCAACACATGGGTGCCATTGCTGCCAGCCGGCTTTACAAACATTCCCCGCCAGGGCCTGACCCCACCCCCCACCCCCCGCCCCTGGCAGGAGGCTTCTGCAGGAAGCAGTCCTCAAAACACCGCCAGGAGCCGGTGACAGCCCACACATGGGACCCTGCCCAGAGTGGGACAGACGGAGCCAGGTGGGCCGCGCCCCAGACTTCCTGTCCACACCCGGCTGGCCCAGCAGGCCACCTAGAGTGGGAACCACCTGGTCGGCTGGCGTGAGCGGAGATGCGCAGACGTCCACTTGGGCCCCGACTCCCAGAGCCCTCAGTGCGCCGGAAGCAGCAGTGCGGAGGAAGGGAGCCTTACGCGGGGTGACCCACCCTGGACCATGCTTCAGGGGCACCCACATCTCAGGGCTGCGCACCGGGAGCTTCCCACTCCCTGGGCTCCTGGCGGTCCAGGTCACCTGTCACACACACCCTTCTTTATTCCAGGCCTCCCTCTTTTCAAAATGCCCGACACGCAGACCCCTGACCTTTGCCAGCCTCCAGGCTGATTAATGCTGCAGGAGTCCCCAGCAGACCGCCCTGAGGCCCTGCTTCACCCCCAAGATCCACGACCCATGACCCTCTCAGTCAGCGACACATAAACACCGTTTGTCTTCAACAGAAGCTCAGGCTGGACCCCTGGAAACAGCAACACTAAGAACCATCCCCCCCCTCTGGTGTTCTGGAAAATGCTTTCTGCAGAGAATGCCCTCTCCATGGGACTCTTCCCCCACGTGTGATGGACTCAAGGGCACCCCGTTGTTCACCCAGGACAAGAGCCCCTCGCTCCAGCTCTGTGCCTCCTACAAGGTGAGCAGAATGCTCATCCCCCTGACCTGTCAGGATGAAAGGCCTGGTAATCCACTTGGAGCTCAGTTCCTCTCCTCCCCAGGCCTGGACACCCCCTGACCCAGAGAGCCGTCACCCAGCCCTCAACCCTATGCAAGAGGACCCCTGTTTCCCAGCTCTTGGGGTGCTTGCACACTCTACCTTCCCAGCATTCTCTGTTTTGTAAGACATCCCCCATCATTTTGAATAAAGACTCTCCTTGCTCTAAACAGTTCAGCCGTGCTGGGGAGGAACGAAGGATGAGAGGGTGTCCCAAGGCCCCACATGCTTCAGCTGGTCTCTGCCAGGTCCGAGGGCTGCAAGACTGTGGGCGGGAGGACAGGGATGCCACAGGGGGCACACGTGAGGGACCACCCTCGGGAGGGAAGCAGACCACGGGGAGGGGCTGGTGAGCTTGGGGCTGCAGACCCCGTCCAGACCCCCAGGCAGCAGCCTCCCGCAAGTCCCCGCCCACAGCCCTGGCCCTCTGCGCCAGGGAGGAGCAGGGAGGTGGTGCTCCTTGGACGGGTCTTCACCCAGCTGTGCCTGGCTCTCGGGTGTGTGCCTCCTGCAAGACAGCTCCCAGGCCCTGGGACCTCCTGGGGGTGAGGGGTTTGTGTCTCACTCACCCCAGCATCCAATGGCCGTCTGCAGAATGGATGGGGCAACGAGACTAGGCCGGCTCTGGGGATAGAGCTGCCAATCTGCCAGGAGAGGGAGGGCCCAAGAGAAGAGGTATGGACGGACAGCCTCAGCAGCAGACAGCATGCAGAACGGGAACATCTGGGTGCAGGCCACTGGCAGGGACAGTGTCCCCCTAGTCACTGTGCCTGGACACCTGGGCACGCCTCGGCTCCGGGAGGAGGATGCCAAAGGCAGGTGGGGCCCAACTCCCGGGCATGCCTGGGGGATACGCCAGAGACGTGGGGCCCACCAGGAGCCTGGGTGGGAGCCACGTTCAGGCAGAAGCCCAGTCCTTGGTCCTGGGGGGGAGGGCTCGGAGCCAGGCTGGTCACGGGCCTGAAGGAAGGTGGACCTGCACTGAGTGCCCAGACGCCCCCCAGAGCTGCCCCAGGACGGCACCCTCCAGGATGGCAGGCAGCACCAGCCATGGTACCGGAAAGCAGGAGAGTGGGCGGCAGAGAGAGACTCAAAACACCTTCACTTAGTAAATAAATGTTTAAATCATGCAATTATTTTCCTGATGGCTTCTAAAACTAGCACTCGTTAAAAGCTCTCACAGAATCTTTGTTCTCCTCGACGCGCACCACGGAGTAACAACCTTGCACGGGACACAGTAACACCCCGATGGGTATGCGTGTGTGTGCGCGCATGCACCTGTGTGTTCCCTTCACTTCCAGGACCAAAAAGAAAGAAAACACCATGGCACTTTTTCTATTACACAAGCTCTTCTTATAATTAGGATCTTGGCAACCATCCACCCGTAACACGACTGTTCCAGTTAATGGAACGCCAGATTTCACTGATTTATTCACTTATTTATCGTCATCGGCCACATCACCCACCGCCCGCGTTCTGGCTGCACGGTGCCGGCCTCAGGGAGGGTAGCTGGGCCCCGGGGGCTCTGTCTGGCCTGGAGGCCCCTCCTGCCCCTCCTCATCCCCAGCCTCCTCCCTCCTGGGCCTGCCAGGCAGCTGATGTGCTGGGTCAGGCGACCCCCACTCCGGAGCGGAGCAGGGAGCGCCACCCTGCCAGGGGAGATCAGGTGAGGTGGGCTGCCCGGGCTGGGAGTGGACACACGACTCGGGCCCCAGCTGTCAGCCAGACCAGTGCCCGGCAAGCCTGCTACCCACTGGCAATGGCTAGAGGCACGTGTCTGTCTCATTCAACCTCCACGGCCCCGGGCGGGCGAGTCACGGGCCCACCCTCCAGGCAGGAAGAGCCAGCCTCAAGCAGGACTAGGTAAAGGGCCGTGGGTAGGCAGAGCTGGGCCCAGTGGCCGCCCAGCTCCTGGACTCTGCACACCTGGGCGACCGCTTGCACCCTTCCCCCACCTCCACCCCCGGGGGGAGAGGCTGACGGAGAGGCAGGGGTCAGACACTGTCGCCCGCCCGCAGAGCCCAGCTCCTGAGTCAGGCAGCCTGGACTCACGTCCCCGCTCTGCCACACACGAGCTGCACGGCTGGGCCAAGTGGCGTGGCTTCTCTGAGCCTCCGCATCGTCTCGGATAAAATTGGAACACAGGAGTGCTCACTCTCGCAGAGCTTTTGTGAGGGCTGATAAAACGATGCATATAAATACAGGCAACAGAGCTCTCTGATTAAGTCACAGATCTGCTACAGAGTCCCCGCACGTACAACTTATTCATCCCTCCACCCACCACCCATCCGGCCAGCCGGCCCCCGCGCATCCACCTACGCACCATGCATCCCTCCGTCCCCCCATCCATCCACTCATCTGTCCTCCCCTCCATCCGTCTCCCAACCACCCGTCCCTCATCCTTCCATCCAGCCATGTGTTTGTGCAAACGACAGTCATCGATCGTCCAGACCGTGTCGTGTGTCCTCTGTGGTGTAGGAACACCGCAATGACCACAACAGACAAGAGTCCCTGCCTCCGTGGGCTCCGTTCTCGCGAAGAGAAAAATCACAAGATCATCCATGACATGGTATGTTCGACAACGCAGAGGAGAAAACTGGAATTTTAGACGGGCAGCACCGGCGCCAGGACCTGAAGGTACAAAGCGGAAGGCAGGTGCTCGAGCATCTGGAGGAAGAGGGTCCAGGCAGGGAGGCCCCGGCGTGTTCAAAGAACCAGGACGCCTGGCGGAAAGGGGCCGAGGGAAGCGTGCGCCCCACAGAATGGTGCCGGGGGGCCTGGGAACCACCCCAACACACCGGCTGTGCTATTCCTAACAAGGCAGCCCGGCACGCCTCCACCTCCGTGACTGCCTTAACCAACGGGGCCGAGGCGAGGCCGCGGGGCGTCCAAGGCTGCGTCACAAAAGCACGATGGATCCTCCACGTGAAGAAGCTGGGAAGAGCCTAGCACCAGGAGACATGAGAGTCTTCCCTCCCCGAGAGAAGACCGGCCCCCGGAAGGGTCCCTCGCCGTTACTGTGTTGGCACCCGGGCTCTCGGCTGACCTCAGCGCCCTGGTGACAGCAGGGTCTCCCGCTGGGGTGAACCCCTAGTCAGCAGTAGCCCACACCGGGCCTGGCAGAGTGTGAACTGGGGCTGTGAACTGGGGCATGGGCCTCGAGGAGCCCCCAGGGAGGAGTGAGGCAGGGGCTGCGGGGGCTGCTGTGAGCTTTGCCCTGCCCCACCCACACCCACCAGGTCTGGCTCTGCCCAGGTGAGGCCCCTGCCAGGCAGTCCATCTCTGCAGCATACCGTCACCGGCAGGCTGACAACGATTTTCGTGTTCCCTCAACCCTTTCAACATGGTCCTGCCTTACAAATAAACAAACTGAAGCTTCCAGAAGGGACCCCTCGGGGCTCCCACGGCCAGGCAGTAGCATGGCTGGGGCTGGGACCCTGGGCCAGACCTTCACTTCCCCTCTGCGACCACGAGCTGCCCGAGGCCAGCCAGCCCCTCCCCACAAGGGACAAGGAAGCTCCCGCTGCATCCACAGCGGCCCCTCCAGACTCCGCAGTGAGAACTGCCCTTCCTGCTGGAACCGGCTGGCTGCCCTGGTGGTGACAGGCCACACTGGACCATGGGCGGTCTTGGCCGCAGCTGTGAGGACAACGGACAAGCCACCTTCCTGGGGCAGCCTCATTCCCAGGAGAAAGAAGTGAGGGGTCTCCTCGCCTGCACCTTGGAGCACGAGGCCCTAGACACGTACCTTCCGCTCCTCTGGGAGGTGGGCGCCTCCAGGACAGGGGACTCAGCCGAGGGCTCCAGGGGCAGCTTCCCACAGCCCACTACCTGAGGGTCCCCATTTCTGACAGCCCCACAAGACTAGGAAATGGGCTCAGAGAGGGGATCTGAGGCCGGAAGGGACGTGAGAGGCTGCGGCCCGGAGGGCTGGCTCTGCCCAGACTGGCCATGGCCTTGCTGTGCGTGCTCCGCTGTGGCGGGCACAGGATGAGGGTACACGACCGGTGGGAATGTGAAGAGGGGATTGCGCCCTGCAGGCCAGACTCCCGGGAGGCAGGGGCGAGGCCACAGAGAAGGAGAGGCTGGTCGGCCGTGCAGGCACAGCCGTGGTGGACAGACAGACCACCGAGGGGCAGCACACAGGCCTGGGGACAGAGCTGCCCACCGCCCGGCCACCTGCCAGCCCCCGGTGGGGAGCGGCAGCAGCTCCTGGACGCAGCTTAAGCGGGTGCCTCAGCAGTCGGCTTCCTCCCGCCCACGCCCAGTTAGAGTCCTAGCTCCCAGCGGGACAGAAACGGCCCTTCCCGCTTTATAGACAGGGCTGCAGGCCAGGAGGCTGCCAGCCATCAACACCCAGCCCCTGGGGGCCCTGGGAGGTGTGGGGTCACCCAGGTCATGGCCCACCGAGGACCAGTGTCAGGTGGTCAGTGTCAGCTGCCTCCAAATCAGAGGCAAGGAGAAGGAGCCCAGAGAGGCCAAGAGCTAGCTTGGTGGAAGGGGGCCATAACTCACGCCTCCTCCGCTCCCTGTCGGAGGGGCCCATCCTCTGGCTCCTGCATGCATGCTGTTCACCCTGGCCGGGCCCTCTGGATGCACCTCACCCAGGAGGAGCCAGGGCTCAGGCCACATGGGCCCCAGCAGTGTGGCCTCCCCATCAGGAAGGGGGGGACGGTGTCCTGACAGCCTGTGCCTGGGACCAGTGTGCCTGGCCTGGCCCCCTCCGCAGGTGCACGTCCCACTGGCAGGGGCTGTGCAGAGCCCACAGGCCGAGCATGGCCATCCCCGGGGCGGTGAGCAGCTACCCAAGCAGCCAGGCACAGCCCTCCGTGGCCGGGTGTCCCCAGAGCTCCACCTGCACACAGTGCTTTCCCTCTCTAGTCTTCCCACGGAAACAAAGGAAGAGGCCCTCGTGCTTCGCGAGGCCACCAGCCCAGCCTGCAGGTTACGTGGAAGCCTGTCTGGGGCAGGGGTGTCAGGCCAGCCGCACCGCATGGCCCTGCGGCCCTCCTTCCCACACTGCACACGTGTGGGCAGCCCTGATGGGAGCGGGCCAGCACTGCCCCAGGCCCACCGCTAGTACTCGGTGATGGGAGGGTGGAGCATCGTCGGGGCGCAGGAGGCCGGAAGTCAGGAGGAGGACCCCAGAGTCTAGGCCTGGGGCGGCTGTGCTGATAAGGCTGCCTGTGAGCGGCCCTGGCCTGCAGGGCAGAGCAGGGAGGAGCAGGGCGGAGGGGAGCTGAGCTGGGTGGGGCACAGGAGGGCGGAAGGGCAGAGCGGGGCTAGGTAGGGGAGGGCTGAGCAGGCAGGGCAGGGCTGAGTGGGGAGGAGCTGGGCTGAGCTGGTGGGGTGGAGCTGGACAAGGTGGAGCTGTGTGGGCCCCGGGCAGAGCTGAAGGGCAAGGCTGAGAAGGGCGGGGCACGTGGAGCTGGGTGGGCGGAGGTGGGCCGAGCAGGCTTGGGGGGGGGCCGAGCAGGGTGGGGCCCCCATCCCCAAAGCCAAGCAGGTCTGCAGGAGGAGCAGAAGCAGCCCAGCAGGATGGAAGCAGGGGGCGGAAGGACAGCGCCTGCGGCTCTGAGGGCCAGAGGTTTGGGCCCAGGCACCCCGCGTGGGGGTCGGCATCTGTGGGGCTCCAGGCCCCCATCCCACCCCTGGGCAGCCACACTGCCAAAAAGTGGGCCCAGGGCTGGGCAGGCAGAGACCCACCTGGACAGTGAGCTGACGACCCTGCTGGCCATGAGCAACTCCCCCCGTGGGAGCCACGCGAGGATGAGAGGCTGCCTGTGGGGGTCCTCAGTGTCGGCAAGGAGGGCAGCGCAGACGGGGTGCAGGCCCCAGGCCTCTATCGCTGTGGTGGGGGCACTAGCCCGTCCTACAGTGCATTCAACCACTTCCGTCAGGCCAGCTACGCAGGGCCCTGGGGATTGGGCCTGACACGTGATGGGGGGCCCCGGAACTGGTGGACAGACAGACAGTAACAGGCTAGCCGCCAGAGGTTGGGAGGGACAAAGGGGAGATTGTGGGGGGCAGACTGGGGGTGGAAAGAAGCTCCGTTCCACAGGGGACTGCAGGTGGCGGCAGCGTGAGCCGGCCACGCATGTCCCGAGGCTGCCGCCCACACCTGCCCATACCGCTGTCCACTGTCCCCTGTAGCTCTGGGCAGCCCCCGAGCCCCCTGAGCAGCTGGGCTGCAGGCCGGCCCTGTGGGGGCCTGGGGCAGCCCACCTGTCCCCAGGACTCCAGCCTCTGCCCCCTCCATTCACACTGAGCAGCTCCGTCACCGGGACCAGCTGCACAACTGGGGACAGACCCACGGGCAAGCCCAACCGCAGGTCCACATCACCCTCGTGCTGCACATGAGGACATCAGCTCCCCATGAGGCTGGCCACAGTGATGCCCGGCTGAGCCCCGCTAGGCTCTGAGGGCCGAGAACAGACTAGCTGGATTCAGGCGGGTCCCACACTGCCCCAGGCCCCTCCCTCTCGGCTGATGGGGCCAATCACCCGTGGTAAAGCCCACCCTCTGCCTAGACACCACACAGAGAACCAGAGCAGGGCCCAGGCCTGGGCTACCCGATGTGGGAGGAACCGCACTCACATGAGGGACTCCTCGGAACCCCACCCTGCAGCTTCACCTTCAGAGGGGGACCCCGCCTGGTGCCAGGACAAGGCCCCATCCTCGAGCACAGCACCCCCCACCGCCCGGCTTCCCAACCTCTGCCCTTCTCCCCACCACCCACACGCGGTATGCCAGAGGGGCTGCCGGGCCCTTCCTACAGGGACCTCAGTTCTTGAGCCAATGGGGCAGATCTCCCTGCCTCTCGGGACTCCAGCACCCCAGGTCTTCAGGGGCAACCATGCTTGGATCCCTTTCTCAGCTTCTGGCGGAAAGCGGGTCTTGCTGTAACAGAGAGGACCGTCGGCATGCGTGCGTGCGTGCCGTCCTGCTCTGGATGTCCCAGCAGAGGGGAGCAGCCCATCGCCTTCCCTTCGAGGAGCAGGACAGTGTGAAGGGGCGGGGGCTTCACGGAGGCAGTGGCCGAAGTGGGGAGGGGGCCCCAGAAGTAAGGCTGAACCCCGCCTCCCTGGCAGGGCATCCACCTCCTTCCAGGGTGGGACGGCAAACACGGCAACAGGTCCTGCACCAGGGACTCAGTTTACCAACTTGCCCAGGTTCCTGTTTTTCTAGAAGAAGCTGCTTTCAGAGGACATGTGTCCAGAAACCCAGCCCCTGGAAGCAGCTCCAACTTCCCAGGCAGATGAGGAGACGGAGGCCCAGGGGGGAAGAGAATGCGCCCACAGGTGCACGCGGCGGCTCGCGGGGGCTCGCGGGGGCTCACGGGGGCTCAGGGCCCACTGCCGGCAGAGCCAGCGTCCCGCTGCGTTCTCAGGCGCTCCCAGCACCCAGGGACGAGAGGCCAGCGGAGCCGTCACTCGCACAATCACCCCCCACACACACTCACCAGGCCAGGTCCTCACCTCAATCTGCAGGATGGCCTCCTCACGCAGCCGGATGGCCTCTAGGTCCTCCTCCGTGATCTCCGGAAGCAGCGCCTGCTCCTGGCCCTGCCACATGCTGTCACCCCCATTAAAGATCTTTTCATCATCAGGCAGCTCAGCAAAAGGGGCCCGGGGACTCTGCTGACAACAGACACAGACCAGTCAGCGCAGGTGCGCCCAGCTGCCACCCGGCCCAGGCCACCGCTGCTCCCCGGGCTCACGGCAGGCAGCTCCCCGTCGGGGCTAAGGCTCGGCTCTGGGCACCAGGCGCCTCCAGGGGTCTGCAGGCCCCCCAGCCCATGCTCTTGGAGGGGAGAGGACCCACAGCCTGGGTTCTGCAGCCCTGACGGGCGCTGCAGCCACGAGGCCTCCGGCCGGCCATGCAGAGCTGCTGCAGGGATCAGGGACCGGCAGACGCCCAGAGCCCACCTCGGGCCATCGCAAGCCTGGCTTCAGGGCACACTCGGCAGCCCCCCACCCCCACAGCCCTGCTGGAGCACAGACTCCTCGCATTCCCAGCTCTTGGTGATAACCCGAGAAACGGCCCTTTGCACGTGGACACAAACGGCAGCTTCTCACAGGGCTGTGAGCCACTGGAAGTCCATTCCGGGGGCGGCCACAGGTCACAGTCAGGGTCCAGCCGTCAGGCAGGGGCTGCGGAAACGGAGGCGTGGCCTCCTACACAGCAGGGCGCACACACCACCAGAGGCGGCGGGTCCTGCACATGGCCTCGTGGACACTGGGTCCCAGGACAGGGGAGCCAGAGAGCTCTTCATGTCATCTCATTCTGTATTGATTGCTTTAATTTACCAAATTTTGGAATTCAGTAAAATGCGGCTTTTCCCTTCAATTAACGATTTGCTCACTGAAGGGACTCTGAGTACAAGTGAGCAGACGCGCAGGGGTGCCTGTGGGGGGCTGTCTCCACCCTGCGCACCCCCAGGGGTGAGGGAGTGCAGGAGGTGGGAATGGGTCCCACCGTGGAGTCCTGGCTTCACACGGAAAACGTGCAACAGCGAAGACGACGATGTGCCCGCCTCAGCCCCTCCCCCCGTCAGAAAGCCAGGCCCCGGCTCACAGCCCACTCCCCACCCTCCCACCCCCAGGTCAGCCGAGCTGCACTTCACGTCAGGGCTGGGGTGTGTGGGGGTGCGTACATACACGTGTGTACACGTGTGAGTGTGTGTGTAAGAGAAGGGACTCAAAGGGCCACTGGAGGATGGGCAGAGCCACCTGGCGACCCCATGCTCCTCACCTCCCAGTATGTCAAAGCTCCTTCCAGCCAGCTATCTCCAACAACCCCGAACACCCTGCAAAGGAGCACTGCATCCATTTTACCAATGAGGACACTGAGGCCAAGAGGCCAAGGAATCCACAACAGGCAGGACGTGAAGCTGGGACTCCAGGCTCCAATTCTGACACAGAGGAGCTCCAGGGCAAGAAGCGAAGAGGACCACATGCCGAGACCAGGGCTGAGGGAGGGGCCGGCCTGAGCCCCTGGCTGGAGCAGCTTCCTCCCCAGCTGACTCCGTCCCCCAAGCTGCACCCGGGCGTCCTCGGCTCCTCTCCTGCCCTCAGTCCGGCCTCAGGTGCTGACTCTGACCACAGCACCCTCCTCGTGCCCAGAGGTCGCACCGGTACGAGGACAGACGGCAGGGTGCAGCCGCCACCCCCAATCACCCAATGCTCGAACCCTGGTCGAACCCCCTCCGCGTGTCTGGGCAACGGGCTGGGACTGAAATGCAGGGCTGGCCATCCCTCACGGGACCTCCCTCCGCAGGCTCCACGTGTCCAGCACACTCCCCGCTGGGCGGCCCGGAAGGAGGCTTCAGAGGCTACCACCTGCCTCTTCTCTCCTTTCCCTTCATGACAAGCCCACCTTCCCACCCTCCTGTGCCACTTGGGGCCACAGGGCAGGGTGCTGGCCATGCCACGGCCCAGCACGGCCCCCACGGGCAGCCTTCAGAGGGCCTCAGCTGCGAGGAGACACCACCTTTCCCGCACACTCTCTGGGCCCGTGCTGGCCCACCCCTTGCCAGGCCCGGGGGTACAGCGGACAGACGGAAAGAGCCCCGTGTCCCGATGGACTTGGTGGACACAGAAACCAGCAAGTCACCCAAACAACAATTTCAGCAGTTTTGACAAAGGCCTGCAGAAGGCCCCGGTGGCCACGAGACGGCCACCACCGTGAGCCACGGCAGGGACAAGGCGGGAGGCCAGGTGCTCTTTCTCTGCAGCGTGGCTCACGACCTGTAAAGTGGGTACGCTCACGCTCAGGCAAAGAGGTCGACGGTGTGGGTCCACCAGGGGGAGTGGTGAGGCCCCCACTAACCCAGTTCTCCTCCAAAGCCGACGTTCTGCCCCCACACCACGCTACCACGGGAGGAAGCTCTTCCCCCATTTCCCCAGAGTCAGCAGAGGCCTTTACAGAAATAAAGACGTGGATACATGAACATAAAATAAAAGATCTAAAAAATCTGTTGATGAGCGCTACTGGTCCAAGGTGGCAATTACCACCTCCCCTTCCCGGCGTGGGCGGGAGGAAGTGAGCGGTGCTGGAAGGCGGCAGCGGGAGGGGCTGCCATGGAGCGAGCACAGCTTCTGGCCCAGCACCGCACTCTCTGGGCCTCAGTGTCCTCATCTGCAGAATGGACAAGGGCCCCACATCCCCAGGTGCTCACCACACAGCTGCGCCGCTGGTCTGACCTGTCCCGCATCCCTTTCGGGCACTGCCGGGCACCCTCGCTCCCACCAAAAGGGACCGAGCGGGGGTCTCCTCACTAAGCACTCACACCTGGGCCCAGACACAAGGCCCAGGGCCCAACCCTCGCTGGCTGCCAGCCTGGCAAGTTCCCTGGCTCCCCCCAGCCCTGTCCACCCTCAGCATGGCACTGACCCCGCCCCAGAGTCCGGGAAGGGAGCGAGCAGAATGAAACACCTCGCACATCAGCAGGTGCACATGAAGATGACATGCCGGCGGAAGCAGGAGGGGAGCCGTGAGGGTCCGTGCTGCCCCTGGTGCAGGCGCCCGCCCCCAGGGGCCCGTCCCATGCCAGGCCACACAGCCACCCGCTCCACTGGGGACACTGCCTGGGCACGGCGCTCGGGAAGCTTCCCGGGTACACCTGACAATCCCCGAGGGCCCCGTCTGTGCACTGGGGACAGAAACGCAGGAAGGCTCACCGCAAGCACGAGCCCTGAGAGGAGGAACTGGAAAAACCACCACAACGCCTACAGACCAGCAGGCAGAAGCGCTCAGACACGGGGTGACAGACCTGCCCAGGACACTACACGTAACCTGCCCTGGACTCTGGGGCCCGTGGAAGCAGCCTGACAGCTGGGAGCAAAAGGTGCCTGCATGCTGCACAGGTACGGCCAGCCCGCCCCCCAGGAGCGCGCGACAAGCTAGGGCAGCAGGACACGGCTTGGACACCTGGTCTCCTGGAAGGATCAGAAAGCGCCCTTTATTCTCTGCACAAAGGCCCAGTTTGGGATTAGGGTTTGCTGGCAAGGCGCTGGGGCCGGGGCGGGGGGGCAGCCGTGTGGCGGCTCTCCAGCACAAGAGGCGGCCAACAAAGACGGCTTTCTCCTCCCTCCAAGGCCGCGGTTTGGGTCCCACTCTGTACGGAAGAAACCCACCAACCAGCGCGACTGCCGGACCGCGGGGCTGAGAGCAGTTTCCCGTGAGAAGAGCCGAGGCGGGGAGGGTGCGCAGCGGGCCCCCTGGGTTCTCAGGGGCTCTGGGAAACAGGCCGTTTCTCGCGCACTCCGACCCCGGGCTCCGCGCAGAAACGTCCATGACCCTGGTGGGAGGGCAGGGGTCAGGGCGCGAGCCGGTCACGGGCTTGGGAAAACTGCTTCTGTGGAGCAGCCCAAGGCTGGTCATCAATCTCTCCAAATAATAAATGACGCTGTTTGTTGGCTGGTGGAAGTTTCTGGAGACTCGTCAAAGCCCAGAATGTCAGAAGTAGCATGACTAGAGCGATCTGTCCCCCGACACCCACGTGAAATAACAGCACTGGGGCCCAGAGGCCAGGGGCACCCCACCCTGTGCCCGGCGGGGAAGTACGACGGGAGTCCCAGCGAACACAGGAAGATGAAGCATGTCTTTCCCGCCATGGCCACAAACACACGGAGCTCTGGCAGAAACCTACGCTGAGCCGGCCGATGGCAGCGCACGCCGCAGACCGTCCCCACTGAGGGGCAGGAGCCAGCCCAGACACACACGGCGCTGCCCCCTGGCTGGGCCTGACCGGGTCTGAGACTGACCGTGGACCGGCCTGGAGGGCTGACCTGCTCATGGCCACGGCCGGCACTCGGCTCCGGTGGGAGAAGGTGGGCGGTGGGCGCCCCACCCCTGCCAGGACCGCCAGCCTGCAGACAGCAGCTCCGAAGTCTGCGAGATCAGTGTCACAACCACCCCTGTGTGGAACAGGATGACACGTCATCTTACTGTTCACAGTTTGCAGAATTCCTGGAAATACTCTCCTCTTCCATAATTCTCAGAAACACTGCTGACCATCCTCTTCCTTCTTAAAAAATGTGGCTGAAACACAACACATCTTCGGTCCAGAAATCAAAAGTGCACAGGTCTGAATTCTTACCAAGAAAAGACTTCAGGCAGGACACGGAACATCACCAGGACCCCAGACGCGCCCCTGCAGCCCCCCAGCCATCATGCTGCCCCCAACCAAGGGAAACACTGTCTGGCTTCTAACCCTGCCCATTACTTTGGCCGGGGTTTGCCCTCCCTCCTCTCTGGTTTCAGGCTTCTTTGGCTCAACACCCTGTCTGAGATCACACGGTGGGCCTGCTGGCGACTTCAGGTGAACGCACATGTGCATCCCCACCGGCCGTGCGCTTGGGGAGGGACTGCAAGGTCGCAGGAAAGAGAACACATGAATCCAAGAAGTGTTTCAGGGTCCAGAGGGTGGCGTCCGCTAGCTCCCATCGGCATAGGCTTCCGGCTGCCCCACAGCCTCCCGGCACTCTGGAGGCTGGCTGCGCGGAGTACTCCGGTGGGTGCGAGGGGGCGGGCAGTGACCGAGCCCCATGGGCTCCTTCGGCCTGCTTCGGATCACGCCTGCTGAGCACACGTTCGTGTGCTTGCCAGCCATGCGGACGTCCCCTTTTGTGATGTGCCTAAGGTTCTTGCCCTTTCATGGTTTTGAAATGAGTTGTCTGCCTCTTACTGATTTCTTAGAGATCTTCACATATTACGGACATCAGTCCTTTCCAGACATGCGTATGTGAACACCTTTCACACTGATTTTCACTTGCTTAAGGGTGTGTTAATTTAAGGAAGTCAAGTTGATCTGCTTTATACTCGGTATGTTTTCATCTGTGTAAGAAATGCCTGCTCACCATAAAGATGTGAAGACAGACTCCTATGGTATCTTCTAGAAGCTTCATTGCCTTATCTTTCACATGGAGGTCCACGTTCCAGCCAAAGTGCTTCTTGCACGTGGGGGGCGGGTTGCGGTAAAGGACCTGCTGGCCGTGGCAGTCCTGTGCATGCGCCCTCCTGGCCCCTCTCAGCCACGTAAGAACGGACCACGGCCTGGAGCACTTTCTCACCAAGAGACAGAGTCTTCACAGCTGTGCCAGGCTTGCTGGCTCGTAAGACAACGTCTTTCCCTGTTTCAGACTCGATGCAGACTTCTTTGTTCGGCGAAAGCACGTGCATCCCATGGCACCTGGCCAAGCCCACTGCTGTGTCTGTCCCCTGCGTGGAGGGGACAGGGTCCTCTGCTCCAGTGCGGGGGAGGCGTGCAAGCCAATGGCCCTGCATCAACCGCCAGGAGGGACCCACTGGCCACAGGGGACCATGCCCACCGCGGGAGCGGATCTTGCTGGCTCTTCTCTTCACAGGGACTGAATGCACTGTTTCCCTGGCTACTCCAACACCGAGATGCAGAGCTAGGGGTGTCTGGACTTGGACTTGTCATTTGCTCACCAGGATCCTTTTTCCCAGCTCAAACCCTGAACAGACCCTCCATTCCCTAGTGCACGGCAGCACCCCTGCTCCAACAGCTGTTCGAAGGCTTCTTCCTAGTCCCGATGCCATTCCAAATGGTGTCACTTTCTAAGTTTCGTTTGCACAGTCTTCTGCTAGCACACAGTGCTTCCTTGTATACTGACCCTGTTACCACCGCTTATTAGCTCTAAGTTCACTGCAGACTCGTCCACATCTTCCAGTAATGCAGTCACGCGGTCTCTGATGGGGCTTCTTCCTCCCCAGGTCTCCATACGCCTCTCACTTCTGTGTCGTGTCTCAGGGCACTGGACACGCCCTCCAGGGCGGTGGGGAAGAGAGCAGTGCTAGACCCGCGTCTCGTCCTGGGTCTCAGGAGGGAAGCTTCCAACGTCTCAGCAGTAAGGGTGGCACTAACCGTAGGGCTTCTGAAGACACCCACCCCAGGTTAAAGGCGCTCGTATCCACCAGCCTGCCGAGAGTGCTGCTCCCCACCCTCGGTGGTGCTCTTCTCTCCCTATTGGGACAACCCAGTAGATTCTCTTACTTTATGAACACGGCGGCTTACATGGGTTATTTCCAAACGTAAACCAACTCCGTACCCCCAGAATAAGCCCCACTTTATAACGATGTATTACCCTTTTACATACTGCTAGATCTAGCCTTTTAGTGATTTGGTTAGGGTTTTTGCCCCTATGCTCATGAGAGAACATGTTAGTTTCCTTTTTGTGACACCCTCGTAGGAACTTGGAATCATGGTTTCCTGGCCTCGTAAAGCAAGGTGATATGTATTCCCTCTTTTTGTGTTTTATTTAAGAGTCTGTATAAACTAGTAACACTTATTCCTCAAATATCTGGAAGAATTCACCAATAAAATCATCTAGGTCTAGAGTTTTTTTGGTGGGATTTTAACAATGGAAATTATTTAATTATTGATTTCATTTCTGTAATAAATACTGGGCTTTCCAGACTTTCTGTATGTCTTGGTAACTTACATTTTTTTCTAAAAAAAAAAAATTTTTCTATTTCACCTGTCAAATTTATTGATGTAAAGTTGTATCATAGTATCTTCAAACTTCTATTTTTCCTAGTGTGTAACATCCATGATATACTCATTGTCATTCCTGATACTAGTAATCTGTTCTCTATATATCGTGACTAATCATGTGGGATTTATTATTAATCTTTCTAAAAAAATGTTTTGGCTTTGTTGGACTTGTCCAATATGCATCTACTTTATATTTCATTGATTTCTGCTTTTTGCTATCTATTTTCTTAGAATTTAATTTGGTGTTGCTTTCTCAGCTTCATGAGATTGAGAATGAGCTCTGTGACTTTCACACTTTCTTCTTTCTGAGGGAAGCATTCGGAGCACTGCTTCAGCTGCATCCCAAGTTTGGATTTGTTGCATTCTCTCCATTGTTCACTTCACGATGGTTTCCAATTTCCACTGTGCTTTCTTCTCTGATTTATGGGTTCCTTCAAATTGTATTATTTTCATTCCCAAGCCTGGAAATTGCCTTTTTGGTATCAAATGTGAGTTTAATTGCACTGATCTGAGAACGTACTTCGGGTCGCGTCATCCCTCTGGAACCTGCGGAGACTGGCTGGAGAGTCCAGCACGCGCTGCACACCGGCAGGAACGCACACTCTCCCGCACGCTCTCCCACAGCTGGTTACCGTGTCGCGTGCGACCATTTGGCAAGACCATGTTCATTAATCACACTGACAGAGTCTCTCAGACCCTCCCCGAACTTTCCTGTTTCCTTCATTAGTCGTCTCGACAGGTGTGTTATAATCTCCACCTGTGACTGTGGATTTACCATTTTTCCTTTTATCACTGTCGGTTTTGTCCTGCGTATTTTGAGGCTATGTTATCAGGCACAGAGGCAGAACCGCATCTTGTACGTGAATTACCACGCTGTCCTGTGAGGCAGGGCCGCCGCTCCGCACGGACTCGCTCGCTCTGACCCGGGCACGGGGCGCCGGTCTTCCTTGCACGGTGGCTTCACACGTATCTCTGTCCATCCTCTAACTCTCTACACGTTTCTGGATTTATAGTTAACCAAGTCTGACAATCTGGGCCTTTTCATCGGAGGGGTCAGGTCGTTCTGATGGAGTTATAAACAAACCTGGTATAAATCTACCATCTTACAACTTGTTTCCTGTTTTCCTTCCTGTTTTCTTTTTTCTTTTTTTGGCTTTCTTTTAAATTAGTCAAGTATGTTTTATTATTTCCTGTTTATATTAACTTACCATGTAACTGATATTCTCGTGTTGTCCGTCAGCGTCCCCTGCGTAAGGCGGGACGCACTGGCTCACCGCAAGCTGCCGTAGGCCACAGCTCCTGTCGCTTCTCGGAGGCTGCAGACACGCAGCGTCCACGCGGCTCATCCCTCTTCCTGTGCCGCCCACCGGTCAGGCTCCTGGGAGTTGCTCCGCATCCAAGCCCCGCAAGGAGGGACCATTGTTCAACAGCCAACGTTAGCTCAGATGTGTCCACACATCAGCGCTTCCAGGACGCACGGCCCCTCCCGCTGGCACCCGTCTGCCCAGGACCACTTCCCTGTGGTCCTGTCAGAGTTCTGTCAATGGCAAGTTCCCTCTGTTTATGCTTCTCCAAAAACATTTTCATTCTACCCTCATTTCTGAAAAGTATTTTCAGCAGGCATGGAATTCCACGTGAGCAACCACTTTCTCTCAGCACTTTAAAGACGGCTCCGCGTTGCTGTCCGGCTTCCATGGACCCACCTCAGGCATCAGGTGTAAGTCTTGTCACTCCTTGAAAAATGACGTGACTTCTCGGGCTTTAATCTGCTTTTAGGATTTTTTTGTCTTTGGTTTTCAAATTTTTATTACGATATGAGTACAGGTAAGTTTATCCTGTTTATCACAGAGGTTCTTTAAGCTGTGGCTTGAAATATATGGAAAGCCTTGGAAAAATCTCAGCCGTTACACCGTCAAATGCTGTTTCTGTCCACTCTCTCCCCTGTTCATCCAGGACTCCAGGCATACTCGCGCCTCCCATGTCTATCAGTTTCTGCTCCCCGGAGGGCGGGTCGGGTCCAAGTCAGTCCTGCGCAGCACGCAGAACTGTCCGCACTCAGGACTCCGTCTCCAGCCTATGCCAGGGAACTAAGGTCAAAATGCTGGTTTTTAAAAAGGTTCTTTGCCAAGTCAGGCCCCCTCAGATGGGGCCTCTGCCCAGTGCTTCCCACTTCTCCCCAAGCACAAAGGGCACTGGGTGCTAGGCCGTCACCTAACGCTCACGGACCACGGGAATCACTCGGCACCCACCTGCTGTTTGCCACCCCGCTGTGCCGTGGGAAGCAGGGCTCTGGACTTCTCTGCAATTTTCTGTTAAAGAATGGAGAAAGACAGGAAGAACAGAAAAGGTGGGGAAGAGAGAAGAAACGGTCAGATAAGCACAAGGTAGTGGACAAGACCTGACAGCAGAGCCCACCTTCAGCTCCGTGACAGGACGCAGCTATCCTGGGCCTCGGGAAAGCTGGGAGCCGGGCTGGGTGCCAGGCCGGGCTCTGCCAACAATCTGGTGGATGGCCCCCTCCCCCACACGTAAGCCCTGGGTCTCAGTGTCCTCACCTGTCAGAACAGGAATGCCCGTTCTTCCCACTTGCCAGATGCCTCCCAGGCAGCACCCGCAGGTCAACATCCCTCACTACACACGTTGAGGTCATGGCTCCTGGCAACTGTCGGCTGTCTACAGGCCTGGCCCTCCGTCTGCTCTAGGGCACGGGACCCCCACCAGGCCAACCCAGGGACAAGACTGCCAGAAGGGGAGCTGCAGGGCCCGAGGCCCACCCCACCCGGCCCGCCAGGTCTCCCTGGGGAGCCGCACCTTCTGCACCACGCCGTAGCGCTGAATGGCATCCGCGAGCTGAGTTTTCAGGCGGTCCAGCTGAACACACTCCTGCTGCAAAGGGAGAATGTGGGCTATAAGGACAGCCGAGGCCTTGTCCCGCCCGCGGCCTCCTCCATCCCTGGGCGCTGCAGTTCCCCACGATCGGCCCCCCATCCGCAGCCTCACGCTGCCACCACCGCTCTGCTGTTGGACCGGGCTCATCCCCGTCTACTGTGCCCCAGCCATCAAAGACCCGTGTAGACGCCACCCCCAGCAGATCCCGCATCTTCAGCCCTGGCTGCGGAGCGAGGCGCTGCTCCACCACGATGCACCTGTCTGGTCCCCACAACGAGAAGTGTTACGACTTCTACCTGACGGCTCAGGAGGCCTCAGCCTGAGTTCTAAGTGGGCTCATGGCTGCACGGGGGTGGAGGCAGGCCAGGAAGCCCGGCCGCTGACTCCAGGGACCTGCGGCTGATCACACGCCCGGCTGGGTCTCACCCCCAGGGTCAGAACTGCACTCGTCAAACCTCCCTCCCACCACCAGGCGCTCGGCAGCGCGCACGGCCTCCATCCTTCACGTCTTGTTTGCCAACGCACCCCAGCGCCCCGGGTGATGCCTGGCACACAGCCAGCGCTCAAGACGTCCTGCCGAGCAGGGGGCAGACCGGCCAGCCCCGAAACCCGGCACTGCCTGCCCGGCCACCAGGACCCGACGCTCACGTCTCTCCACGCCGCACCGGCACAAAGCCACACCAGGGCCCTGTGCCCTTGCACCAGGACCACGACGTGGACTCCTGGACCCTCCTGCCCCCATCATCTCCCAGGAGAGGCAGACCCTGCATCTCAAGTCACAGAGTGTCCACCCCTGCCGGGGGGCCTCTCTCTACCTCCAACTGGAACTCAGCCCCGAGCTTGGTGCCCGCCCCTCTGCCGCCACCCTGCAGCTCACGTGAGCCCCTGCAGGAGAGCAGGCTGGCCACAGTCCAGGGGCACCAGCTTTCTGATGGGCACTTTTCAGAGGGACTCGGTGTGGCCCCATGTGACTGCGGGTCTGAGGAGCCCGTTTAGTGTCCGGGGGAGGCTCTCGTGAGGGGCACTCTGTGTGTGTCCCGGGACAGAGCCGAGAGCCCAGGGCCTCTTCAGCGCTCTCCGGGCTGGCTGATCCAGCATCAGCCCCGTGTGACGGGCACAGCCTTTTCTCCGAGGCAGCAGGGAGCAATTCCAGCGCCTCCCAGCCAGGCTGTCCGACCACGGAACGGTGAGAGCCTCATCTGTGGCCTTCTCTCAGCATCTCACACACAGTAGGTGCTCAGTCAGTGTGTGCTGGGTTCTTAGATGGGTGGATGGATGGACAGACGGGTGGCTACGTGGGTGGGTAGACAAATGGAAGGACACATTAGACTAAAGGTGATCCCTCCACCCCCCAAGGAACTCAAGCTCGGAGTCTTGGCCCTCGTGGTGCACACAGTCACCACATGGACTGTGGGCCCAGAAAAACCAGAGGGGCAATCTAGCCGAGACTCCTCCCTGGCTGAGATGCTTTGTGCAGGACATTCTCCAGGCCTCGGCGTCCCTCCAGATAAAGGGGCTGCGGACAGCAACAGGCAGGACGGCCAGACGCACCCGACGTGAGCAACATGCCCAGGGCCACACAGCACGTGGCGTCTGCACCGGCTCTCGCTCGGCGGACCGCCGTGGTCACTGGGTGGTGGCAGAGTCAGCTCCCCGGGCCTGTCACGGGAACCCTCCCCAGCATGGTCCAGCCTCTGTCTGCAGAGGCCACACTTCCACACCCCGGGCCGGACAGGCACCCAGGTCTGCCGGTGTAGTGGGCAGGCGCCCTGGGCAGGGTGTGATGAGCGAGGAACAGCTACGGCTTTACTCATGAACACGGCCCCTCTCCCAGGATGGCCGAGGGTTTAAGAGTAATTAAGGCTTTGTGACACACGCCCCCAGCCTTTGGGAATGGGAGAGGGCGTGGATAACAAAGATGGGGATGTGCTGACCTAGTAAAAGGGGGTGGAGGGAAGTAAGCGGTCAGGGGTGAAGGGGACGGGGGAGGGGCTGCATGGGGAGGGGCACAGGTGACGTGATGAGGGTCAGGGCTGTGAAGGGGCTGTGGCTGCAAGGATGGTGGCAATTGTGACCCCGTGATTACGTGTGTGCTCTGATGATGGGCACTGGCGTGGGTGAGGACGCGGTCGTGAGGGGTGGAGGGTGGGTGACGGGAGGAGGCGGCGGGGGCGGGGTGTCACGCGTCTCTGTCCAGACAATCCGGCTAGGACTCGGGGCCTCCAGGGCAGCGCCGGGCATACGGCAGGTGCCCAGCGAGCACATCGAGCTCCGGCCCAGGGGGCGCACCGGCCAAGCCCAGACCAGCGCAGGCATCCTGGGCCCACCTATCTCCCCAGGGGCCCCCCGGCCCCAGGCCTTCCCCCCCCCCCCCGCCCCCCCAGCCGCCAGGGCCACATACCCGGGAGCAGCCCCGCAGGAGCGCCGACATCTGCCTCAGGGCACCGGTGCTGGCCGCGATGGTCTTGTTGGTCTCCTGCTGCTCTGTGTGCCTGCAGCGGCCGGGGAAGAGAGAGGGGACGGGGAGGGGACGGGGGGAGGGGCCGGGGTGGCAGAAAGGTGACCGGACAAGAGCAGGAGCAGGGGTCAGGGGTCGCAGCGGCACAAGTCAACAGGAGCGGGAGAACCAGCAGGAGGACCAGAGGCACAAGAGAGCAGCCACGGGAGGGGATGAGGGTCAGAGGCCCAGAGGGACGGACGGACACACCCACAGATGGAGAAGGCAGGGACAGGGGCGAGGGAGGAGGGAGAGAGCGACAGGGGTGAGCCTGGACTGGGCGGATGGCCCACAGCGCAATCACTCCCGAGCTGCCACGGTCAGGAGCCCCTCCCCGCACGGCCCCTGCATGCCCCACACACGAGCTGCGTCTGGGCAGTAGCCTGGGCCCAGAGTCCGGGGGTCAGCGAGGTCGGGGAGCTGGGGGAGCGGCGTGGCCGCAGACGCCCCGGCACCCGCTGTGGGCCGGGGTGACTCTCCCACCTCCAGACCCGAGAACACTGGGGGCCGGGCCCCAGACTGTAGTTTGTGGCTCTGAGTGTGACCGCGAAGGGACTGAAAAGACCAGCTCCTCACCTGCTTCGGGGTGACCATGGCCCCCCTGGACAGAGTGACACTGGGGGCAAACCCTGCCCTCGGGCCTTCTGCGGGCACATGCACCAGAGAGGAGCCCTCCTGACCCTCTGAGTTGCAGCATGATGCCCCCTCTGCCCCCTGCAAGACCCCGCGTGGCAGGGGTGGGGAAACCGTCTGACCTGCGCCTGGGTCCCTGACACCTGCCCTGAGGCCACACAGACGGTGCAGCATAGAGCGGGGGGCGGGGTGGGGGGATGGGAAGGCGCGCCCAGGCCAGCCTGGGCAGGTGCCATCTGAGGACCGCAGCGTGAGCACCCTTTCCACCAGGCCACCAACAAATTACGGGAAACCGCAGAACACGTTTTCCCCTCGGATTCACTCAACCGTTGCGCACCACTGAGCCCCCCACTCTCCTCACTGCACCTCCTCCCGTGGTCCCCACGCTCCCTCCCACCCCATGGCCCACAGTTTGCCCTCCTGGCAGCCCCCCCCCAGCTTGGGGCCATGCTGCTCAAGGGGCTTCGCTGGTCCTCACCTCCCTGACCTCTTGTGTCTGCACCTGGAGCTCAGACCCTGGACCACCCTCTTCGCTCCCCGTGCTCACCTCCTGGGTGCTCTCCTTTAGCCTCGTGGCCTTCAGTCACCTGTGTGCCGCCGTCCCCCACACCCGTCCACACCTGGGCCTGAACTCGGGCCTGGCCCCGCCAGCAGCCCGCTAGACACCTCCACCTGGATGTGCAGTGGCATCTCAAACTCCACGTGCCCAAACCACCCGCCCCTCCGCGGGCTCACCCACGGCAACTCCGTCCCTCCAGTCCCTCCAGCCAAAGCCCCGGGGCCGCCCTTCCCAAAGCCTCTCTCCTCTCATTCTTGAGAGCAGCGCGACCCTCGGGCACCGACCCAGACTCGGGCCACCTCTCGCCCACTGCTCCCACGTGCCCCCTCGTGCCCAGCCCTGCATCTCACCAGCAGCCTGCAGCTGGGACGTCCCGTCCCGGGAGTCCAGCCACGCCCTCCAAACCCCAGAGCTCTCAGGTACGGCCGCGTGTGTTCTGTGGAAGCACAGTCCCCGCTCCTGTCACCTCGTCCCCGTTCTCACCGTGCTGGACAGACCCCTGCCTCGCTGCCTGCACCCCTACCACCTCTGCAGCCACCCTGATGGACAACGGGTACAGGCAGCCATGCCCAGGGCTTGTGACCAGCAACAGCCGCCCGGACAGAGGACACTGGACGGACGGGGGCAGCGGGACAAGTGTCTCCGGCTCATGGAGGCCGCCTCCCCTGGGGGGGCAGGCTCGCCCCCCCCCCGTCCCTGCTCCCACCGCCCCCTCCACTTCTGCCCTGATGTCACAAAGTGCTCGCACTCCCGCCCCGCTGCGCCCCCCGGCTAGAACACAGAAGCAGCGCGGAGACAGTCCCTTCCACGGCTGGGAGAGCCTGCGTTCCGACGTCTCTTTAAGGATCTCTGCTACTGTGTACAGGGACGTGCAGCACGTTTTCTTCTAGTCTGTGCTCAGGTGCTCACTGCGCTGGGAAAGGTGAGCGCTCCGCATCCTGGGGAGTGTGTAGGGTCACTGCGACCTCCGATCCTGGGTGTTTGTGGGAATGTTTTTAAGGACACGCGTAAATCCTCCAATAGACAGAGAGCTATTTAGGTTTTCCCTTTCTTCTTGAATCAGTTTTGAGAATTTATATCTTCTGAGAAATTTTTCTGGTTCACCTTAGTTATGAAGTATCAGTTTATTGTCATAACAGATTCACAGTATTTCCTAATCAGCCTTTTCGTGTTGGATCTGGAGTCCTGGTCTCTCTCTTGTTCTTATTTGTTTGTTACTGGTTCATGCTTTATGAATGAATGAACTTTATTCTACCTGTACGCTCGTTCTCTCCTTCCCTCGTGACTGGCTTGCTGGCTTCTTAGGCGGCCTGTGAATGCTGGTTTTCTGTCTTCTCTGCTGTGAGCAGGTGAGCCCCGCTCCCCCTTCCACGGCAGCTCTCACTGTGGCTGCAGCCCTCCTTCCTTGTGTTTCATTTTCTGCCGGTCTCCTCCTGTTTATGGTGTGTGCACTCACACTGTGAGTGGGTCTCTCTACGAGGTTCTTTATTAAAACGAGCAGCATGGAGACGGGCCATCTCCAGACATCCTTGTGGCCCTGGCTGCCTGGCCCTGACCAATGGGCACCCCCTCGGCCCCCCATGAAAGGAATAATAGATCATGACCAAGAGGATTCCATCCCAGGAGCACAGGGTTGACCTAACACTCAAAAAACAATGAATGAAATGCTCATAGTAACAGAATAAATTTTAAAAGGAGAAAACCATCTCCGTAAATTATATAAATTACAAAAAGTATTTGATAAAATTTGACACATATTCGTTATAAAAACTCTAGGAAAACCAGAACAAAGAAGAGAACTTGTTCAGGTGAAGTCCCAGGACACAAGGCAACACACAAAATCAGGCGTATTTCTGCATTCTTGTAACCAACAACCACAAAGTGAAATTTAAACAATAATAATTTGTAGAATACTATTAAGAAACACGAAATTATTAACGATAAATTGAATAAAATACACACAAAACCTGCACATTAGCCTTATAAGGAACTGCCGGAGAAAATGGAAGAACATTTACATCAGAGAAATCCTGACCATCTTCACAGGTTGGAAAACTCAAGATTGTTAAGAGGTCAATTCTCCTTAAGTTGGTCTATAGAGTCAATGCAATCTCAAGTAAAATTA
Organism: Phoca vitulina; assembly: GCF_004348235.1. NCBI lineage: Eukaryota > Metazoa > Chordata > Mammalia > Carnivora > Phocidae > Phoca > Phoca vitulina. Next base: position 33,564,633 of record NW_022589721.1, read on the forward strand.
AAGCAGGATAAGGAAATAGCAGAAATTGACAAGCTATTCTAAAATTGATATTGAAATACAAAGCACTGGAAGTATCCAAAAGAATTTCACAAAAAGATGAACAAAGCTGTAGGCGTCCAGGACGGATGTCAGGACTTACTCTAAAACTTCAGTGGTTAAGACAACGCGGTGCTGTCAGAAAGACAGACGTACAAACCAATGAAACAGAACAACCCAAAATGCAGCCACACATACATGATAAAGTAATTTTTGGTTACCTTGGTGCCAAGGTGCTCACAACAGGTAAAGGATAATCCTTTCAACAAATAGTGGGGAATAACTGGATAATCATGCTAAAAACAAAAAAACTAGCCTGGGCTCCTGCCCCATGCTGCATTCCCAGGGGCTCAGGGGAGCTCAAGGGCTCAGGCGGGACACACAGCAGGCAGCCAGCAAGACCCAGGCGCCCCCCAGCCTCTGGTGCCCAGGCAAGTCTGCGGAAGAAGGGGCGCCATCCGGCCGAGCTGCACGGGGAGGCAGGGGTCAGGAGGCTAAGTGAGGGGCAGCGTCGCACACGAAGCGTGGCCAGGGCGGGCAATCAGCAGTCAAAGGAGGGCCTGGAGGCTCAGGCCCAGGAGCTCTGGAGGAGCAGAGCAGGGAGGAGACACGTTTGGGCAGGAGAGCCAGGGCAGGTGAAGGTGAGGGGAGCCCACGGCCACCAGCTACGTCTCTTCAGGGGACAGCGTGTCACAGGAACGCCACGGATGTGTGCTCCCCCAACATGGGAAGGAAGCAAGAGAAGGAAAGAGGCTGGAACAAGGAGGAGGAGCCAGCAAAGGAGAATGACGCATGACCCACACCAGGGAAGGCAAAAGCCCAGGAGAGCAAGGGATGCACTGGCTAGAAGCTTCTAGAAGGAGAGAGTATCTCAACAATAAAAAGACCAAAAAACCCAATTCAAAAATGGGAAAAGGACCTGAACAGACACATCTTCAAAGACACACAAATGGTCAACATGTCTGTGAAAAGATGCTCACTCAACGTCGTTATCAGGAAATACAAATCAGCATCCTAGTGAGACAGCGCCTCGTCCCCACCAGATGGCTACAGTCACAGACGGGTGGGTAACAAGTGTCGGCGAGGACGTGGAGGAGGCGGAAGCCTCGCGCACTGCTGGTGGGGGGGTAAGGCGCTGCAGCCACCGTGGAAAAGTCTGGCAGCGTCCCAGCGTTAAACACAGCCAAGCCCAGCAATGCCACGCCTAGGTGCCCCCTCGAGAGAACAGAAAACGCTCGTCCACACACGCGCCCACAGCAGCCTTCCTCATAACGACCCAGAGGAAACAGTCCCCAGCCCGTCAGCTGATGAGCGGTATGTCAGCATGCTCAGGCTGCTCTAACAAATACCACGACCGGACGCCCTAGAGACAGCGGACGAGTCCCCTCACGGCTGGAGTCTGGAAGTCCAGGATCGGGACGCTGGCAGCTTCCGTGTCCGATGAGGACTGCCTTCCGGTTCAGAGATGGCACCTCCTTGCGGCGTCCTCAAAGGGTGGAAGGGGCCAGGGGGCTCTCTGGGGTCCTTTTACACGGGCGCTCGTCCCATTTGTGAGGGCTGCCCCTGCAGGACTTACTCCCCTTCCTGAGGCCCCGCTCCTAGCCCCGTCCCCCGGGTTAGGTTTTGACCTACGGATTTGGAGGGACGTCCAACAGTGGACTACTCAGCCATGGAGGCCTTGAGGAGGTTCTGGGAAACCAGGAGGAACTGCCCGTGCTCTGTGGGCCCAGCATGTGCCCAACATGTGCTCACCGGTCCCAAGCCCCTGAGGCAAGCACCCGGGCCTGCCCTTACCCAGTCCCACAGGCGAGGCTATCCCCCAGCACAGCAGTGTGGCCATCGGGGATGCTCAAGGGTGCCAGCTGCCTGGGGTCGGGGGGGGGTCACCAGTCAGGCAGGAGCTCAGCCCCTGACCCACCAGACCGAAGGGACAGCTGTCCAGGCCGAGGGGGCAGCTGTCCAGGCCCTACACAGCAATCCTCCCTGCCTCTCCGGCAGTTCCCTCCACCCACAGTGACCTTCTCCTCCTCCAACTTGCCTTCACGGCCATCCATCATGCCACTGCATTCTAGAACCTTCCACTGGCTTCCCACTGCTTTGCATATAAAGCCCAAGCCATGTGCCAGGCCTACAAGGCCCACGTGGTCTGGCCTGTGCCCACCTCACTGACCCCCCCGGGCAGACCCCCGTTTCGGGGGCTCCTCCAACACGCCCACTGCTGCTTTGGAGTTTGCAGCAGTTTGAAGAGTGGCTGCAAAAGCTTCTGACCGCTCCCACTGAGAGGTGGGGCTGGGTCGCTTCTCCTTGAATCAGGACAGGCTCAACTGCACCTTCTTCGCTAGAGCATCTGCGCCGGAGCCCTGAGCCGAGGAAGTTCAGCCCCCGTGAGGCTGCCGTGCCACAGGGAGCCCGCGTGCGGATGCCGCGGGGGACATGCCAGCTCAGTTCTGCATCTGCCTGCTGACCGTGAGTGGTGAAGAAGCTTCCAGATGCTCCAGCCCCAGCTGCGGAGGCACCCCAGCTCTGAGTGTTCTCAGCTGAGTCCCAGATATCCTGGAGCCAACACAAGCCTCCTCACAGCACCTGCCAATCTGGCTCACCAGCTCTGAGGTTTCAGTCCCACTGGCCTCCAGGCCTCGCGTCTGGCCCCAGGGCTGCTGTCAGGCTTCCCCCAGAGACAGAGCTGAGCATCACGCCCAATTCCTGACAGCGTCCCCAGGTTAAGGTGACAGGTGTCGGCACCCCCACTTCCCGGGAGCAGTTGTGTGCGGCCCGGGAAAGTCCTCCCTCCCCCGCCTCAGCTTTCTGACGGAGTCGGGGAGGCCCCGGGCCCCGAGGCGGCTCCAAGGACTCAGCGGCAGATCTCAGGTCAGCCCAAATGATGGGAGCCGATGCCACCGCGGATGACTTCTGACAGCAGAGGACAGAGCGGGCTGGAAGTGTGTCCCCCCAACCCCGGTTCTTAAGCAAATCCCGGCTCCGTCTCTGCAGCCACGTACACGCGTGACTGGGCTGGAATGAGAAGCTCACGCGGCGCCAGATCCGGCTGGTCTGAGCTCTGGGAGGAGGAAGACAGAGCCTGCCTGGTGCCTCCACAGCAGCCCTGGGCCGTCAGCACTAAGCCCCTCCAAGAGCCCCAGCCCCGTGCAGTGCTGGATTAGCGTGATCCAGGCCTCCCTGATCGCCTCGGAGCCGATCCGGACACAAATCCTGCCGAGGGGAGGAAGGTGCTGCCCACTCGGGGCCAGGGGCACCCCAGGGCCCTATCCCGCCACCAGGGCCTCTGCCCTGCCCCCACAACCGCCCACCGGGGCCTCCACCCTGCCCCCCCACCCCGGGCCTCAGCCCTACCCCCCCGGGCGGCATTGGGCAGACCCTGAGCAGACACTTCTCACACACCCCCCCGCGTGGGACCCCACATGGGGCCACCTCGACCTGCACAGGGTCAAGTGAGAGGACACGCATGCAGCAGCCCCCACAACCTGTGACGGTCAGAACATCCCAGGGAGACCGTCCCCTCTGTCCCACACTAGGAGTGGGACACTGGGTGGTCACCTCCCCTCTCCAGGCTGGAAGCCCCCTTCGTGAACACGGACTCACCCCCGCGTTGCAAACCAGGGAGAGGGAGGGGTGCCGTCAGGTTGGGCGAGAATGGAGAACAGGAGCGCCGACAGCAGGAGCGAGCCGCAGACCGGCTCCAGGGACAGGACCAGGCCCTCAGCACCGCATGGGGGCAGGGGCAGCCTGCCAGGTACCTGGCCTCCATCGTCAAATGAGGGCCCGCACCCCCGTGAGGCAGGTGGGTGAGGCCGGTCACTAGAAGGAGGCACTGCTATGGCCCCCTGAGGATGGGTCAGGGCTCCAGACCACCCACCCTCCCCCCTTCCCTCCCCCAGGCACACCTGCCCCGTCCAGTCCAGCCTCCGGGCAGGAGCCGCACCACACACCCGGTGATCAGCAAGCGCCCCCACACAGGCCTCCAGGCAGAGCTCCGCTCCCCACACCCCGCCCCAGCCAGGCCACCCTCCAGCAACACGGGGCGGGGGGTCTCGGGGCTCTGGGGACCGCAGCAGAGCTCCTGAGCTGGGGGCCCAGGCAGCCGCCAGACCCTTCAGGAAGCACTGCTACCCTCTGAGGCCATTCTCCGTCCCCCACGGCTCCCTCCACCCGCACCCCTGCTCTGGCCGTCCTCCCACTGCAGCCAGGTCTGACTGGACCTCTGCGGGGCTGAGCCCAGCACCAGGCACGGACGCCCTCACTGCCTCCTTCCCACAGGACACCGCTGGGAGGGTCTGGGTCCTCATGTCAAAGACAGGAACACCCGGGTCACACTGCATGTCACACAGCCAGGAGGGGACAGGCTGGCCCCCCCATGCCCCACTGCTGCAGCCTGTCAGTGCATGACTCCAGGGCTGAGCCGCCCAGGGCACCAGGCTACAGACGCGGTGGGGTGCCAGGGAGTGCGGTGGGCGGTGGGGGGAGGCCACCGTGGGGCGTGGGGGGGCACACTAAGGGGGGGCTCTGGAGTGGAAAAGGCAGGCCATGCTGGACAGCAGGATGGCCCATGCATCCCTCGGGGTGCCCTGCTTCATGAGCCTCCAGACATGTACCCAAGCATTGCCCCTGGGGCTCTCACCCCGGGTGCAGGATACGGCAGTCAAGGTGTTTCTGGGGGAGGGAGCTGAGGAGCAGCCCCTGAGGGAGGTGGCACTGGGCGGGTACTAGAGGAAGAGATGCCCCGTGTGAAGGTGGAAAAGTGAGAGGTGAGGGGTTGGCATGCACCCCACACACCCAGGCAGGGCCACCCGCCCGCCTCTGCTTTCTGCCCCCAAGGTCCGCCGGTCCTGGTTCGGGGCACCCAGCCCACTGCAGCCTCCAGGACCCCCATGACCACTCTCCTGGCGTCTCCCAGGCCCTGTGCAGGCCCTCCCTATGCCTTAGTGAGGCCGAGGCCCACAGGGCCCCTCACAGATGCCAATGTGGCAGACAGACAGGGGAGAGCTTGTCTGCACTTCGACCACCACGGGACTCCAGCCTGTTGGGAGAGGCAGGCAGCGCAGTCCAGCCCCATGCCCGCTCGGAGGAGCTGGGAGCACCGGAGGACCAGAGCTGGGGAGCCGTCCCCGTCCAGCCCAGAAGGAGCCTCTCTGCCCGCTGTGTGCACAGCCCAGCAGCAGCCAGGTGCGGGCCGAGCCCCACCACCTGATGCTGTGCCCAAGGCCCTACAAACCGGAGCCAGGCCTGTCCCACAGCGTGTTCATGAGGCTGAGGGGACCGATCCCTGGCCACAGGCACACTGCTCACACAGGGCTCCTGGAACACCCATCCCTCCGTTCCACAGCAGCCAGGGTGACACCCCCAAGAGACAGACAGGTAGACAAGGTCCCGCGGCCACTGAGCTTCACTCCACAGGGGAGAGAGTTCTCCAACCTGGCCACCTCAGCCAACCGGGGAGCCCATGACGGTGCCCAAGGCGGGGTCCCCTCAGAGTCCTGACACAAATGCCAAAGCCCACACGTGTCTCGCGCAAGGCAAGACGATCAGGCTCAACTCTGTGAGGATCTTAGGCCGCTAGATGTATTCATCTTGAAGGAATGTCCTCTCTCCCGAGATCAGAGCCCACCCGCTTCTGTCATACCGAAATGCCTTGTGTTCTGTAAAGTAAGGGCAATAATGGATCGTAGTGAACCTTTTTTAGTCCTTCCTTGACAAAATAAAAAAGCCACTAACTGTCAAAGTGGAGAAAACCCAGAGTTGGCAGCTTATGCTAGCCTCAGTCATTTAAAAATGCTAACAATCCATGATATGCACAAATTCCACCATGAAAGGGGTCCTGGAAGGCCCGAGGCCTGCAGCCTGGTGAGGAGCTACCCTGCAAGCAGAGGGGCTCTGGTGGGAACGGGGTTCTGGTTGCGGGGGGGACAGGAAGGTGCCAAAGCCAGAGCTGCTGGATCTGAAAGCTGAGGTCGATGGGGCAGGAACGGGGGCAGTGGTCCCAGCCACACTCCGTCACACGGGCAGGCCCGGCGTCGGGCAGGAAGGTGCAGGAGCCGGCTCTCCTCTCCAGGCCCACGCCGGTGACACCAGCCTCCAGCCAGCTGGGCAAGGCAGCCTTGGAAACACGCTCAGGGGCCAGGGCCCTGAGAATGCCAGCTGCTCAACCTGGGGGACACCGCTCCAGGGACCCAACCTGGAAACAGGCACGAATAGCAGGATCCACCACAGCACTGTTCCCGCTAATCACCCAGGTTCAACAGTGTCCTCCGCAGCTCTGAAGAGCATGTTTCTAGTGTGTAATAAGGGCACACGCACCCCAGATTCCTAATGGTAAAAAGCGGGATCCGGAACGTTATTCACTGAAATCCAATTCTGCAAAACGCGTAAGGACTTGACAAGAGGCCGGCAGGAAGTACCGAAACGTTAACAGTGCCTCCTCAGACATCCTGTGCGGCCCCATTTCCTATAATGAACATGTGCTACTTTCACAATCAGAAAACAATACATTATTTTAAAAAAGTAAATAAAAATAATTAAAAACAGAATTGTACATAAAACCTGCAAAGGACCCTCAGTTGCCTTAAGTTCTGGACCCCCAAACTCAGCAGAAGTGGTCCCAGCTAGCTTGTACGGATGGACAGGAGGAAAGATGGATGGACGGGTAGTGGGTGAGATGGATGGGTGAACCAATGCATGGGTGGGTGGATGGATAGATGGGTGGGTAGGTGGTGGCTGGATAGGGAGACGGGTAGGTAGGTGGGTGGGTAGATGGGTGGGTAGGTGGTGGCTGGACAGGGAGATGGGTAGGTAGGTGGGTGGGTAGATGGGTGGGTGGGTAGATGGATGTCCAGGTGGATAGATGGATAGGTGGGTGGGCATACGGGTAAGGGAATGAATGCATGAGTGGGTGGCTGGACGGACACACAGATGGACAGGGTGATGGATAAATAGATGGAGAGGGGCTGTGGCCTCTCCAACAGACATCAATGCCAAGAAGAGACACGTGGTCTTGGCCACAGCCCACACCCCTCAGAGCACATTTGGTCCACCGCCCCACACCATCATCCTTCCCAGGCAGGAGGCTCAGGCTCAACCAACCCAGGGTCCCCTGGAAAGGAGGTGGCAAAGGGAACAAGGGTGTAAATGCAGGTCTCAGGCTCCCCCTCGGTGCTCCCCACCTGGGCCATGCTGGGATCACACGGCTTTCTCATGAAGTGTCACCAGGCCCTGGGTAGCAGGGCGTAAACAGAGCTGCCCCCTGCCCCATGCCAGCCAGGCTAGCCCCCCCTGCAGAAATCGCCTTTCTCGCTCCCCATAGACCCAGCTCCTGAGAAGCCTTTCTGTGAGGAGCACAGCCTCATCCTAGGCAACCCCAAAAGGAAAGCCCAACAGGACCCCCACAGGGGCAGAACCAAAACCACAAAGCCCCGCTCCGACCCAGCCTGTGTGTCCACCCCTGCAAGCTGCCTGTGCACGCGGTGCACCTATATCACTGGTGTGTCCACAGGTGCGTTCACACGTGTGCAGGCCCCATCAGTGAGCTCTGGTGCGTGACACACACATGTGGGCCAAAAAGCACGCAAGCAGACGCATGTCTGCCACCTGAACAGACACCAGCGTGCATGGGTGTGCCCCATGGAGGAGGACGCTGGGTGTGAGCTCAGCCTCAGGCTGCGAGCACGAGCTCGGCTGGCCCTCGGGTGTGTGGGGCGTGCATGTGGTCCCGGCAGGTGTGGGACTGGTATGTGGACAGGCAGGCACACAAGTGGGTGCAGGGCACGCCTATGCACACCCACGGGCATGCACACGATCACACACTCACAGGCTCTCCCTCAGCTCCTGCGTGTCATTCGGCGTCCCCAGGGCCTGGAGGCTCTGCTCCAAGGAGGTCACTGCCAAGAGAAAGGGACAGGCATCAGGAGCAGAAGGACCCCCACCGGCTGATCCCCAGACTCCAGGGCACATTCCCCACCCCCAGCAGAGGCAGGGTAAGAAGCCCAAGGACATGGGGGCTGAGGCCAAGGAGACCACAGTGACCGTGAGCAGCCAGGGCCAGGACAGCTGCGGCCACAGCCCAGCCCCAGCCCCACATCGGCCAGCCATGCCCCCAGCAGAGCGTCCCAGGCACAGCCCTCTCCCCAGCCCTTCAGGCACAGGCCCACAGGCACCCTAGGTCTGGAGAGGCGGCTTTTTCTCCGCTCCTGGTCAGCACTCTCCTGATGACCTGGCAGAGCTCAGGGCTCAGGGGCAAACACCGACCCTGGCCCACAGGGTATGGCGAGCCACCCCCCATGCCCCCGATCTACAGGAGCTAAGGATGGGGCGAGACAGGGCTCTCACTCCTGATCCTGGTGACCTATGAGGCGGCCCATGCGGCCCACCCCTTCCCGGGGGGGCACTTGTCCAGATTGCAGGGAGCGGTGGACACATGGGCCACCGCCGCCCTGCCCTGAGACCACAGTGCTCTCCTGGGCTGCAGGGTGGCTGAGTAAGAGGATGGCCATGGGCACGCCCACCACCCCATGTCACCTCGACCTCCTGTGACGTGCTCAGTGGCCCAAGATGGCCAGGTCAGGTGGGGGTGAGACCGGGCCTGGCACAGACTCACCATTGGAGTTGATTCGGAAGACACCAGCCGACGTCTGCTGGAACAGCTCCTGGAGGTCAGCGGGGTCCACCTGGGTGGCTGGAAGACAGCAGAGGGGAGCACACACGTTCATGGAGCTGCATGCTCTGGGCAGTCACAACCTCCCAGCCTGGGGTCACCCAGAGCGTCAGGGATGGAACGCCAAGCCCACCCCGGGGCACACAGAGCCATAGGAAAGGGAGGAAAGCAGGGGGCAGCCCCTCAGAAAGGCCCCAGCACCCCCACGCCGGCGCACTCGAGAGAAACAAGAACCCGGTCCCACGTGAGCGCCTGCACACATGCACGTGTGGTCACTGCAGACTTACGAGTCACAGGACAGGAAGGACCCAACAGCCAGCAACCGGTGCTAAAGCAGGGTCCGTGCCCCGACGACACACCACACAGCTAAACCTCTAAAACATGCCGGCGAAGGAGGCGGGCACGGGCCTCGCGCCATGTGGTTCCACGGACAAGAAGTGCCCAGATCCACAGGGATAGAAAGCAGATCCACGGTGGCCAGGGGCTGGGCTAGGGGACACAATGACTGCTAATGGCTGTGCGGTTTCTTTGGGGATAACACAAGGTTCCGGGTTATTCATGGTGATGGCTGCACACACCGTTGCAGATATTAAAAACCACTGAAGTGTGCATTTTAAGATGGTTAACACGGCGAATTTTACATTGTGTGAATTTTAACTCAACTTAAAAAACTCTACTGAACATTGTGTGGACACCACCAAGTCCTGGAGGGACGGGAAGGCCACACACGTGGCCACAACAGCAAGGTCTGCCTCCCTTAAAGGACGCGGCCCTGCCCTTCCCATGGCTCTGCCCACCCTGGGTACCCACGCAGAGAAACACAAAGAGGCCCACAAGAAGCTGGCGCACGACGCTCACAGTGGCTTCAAACCACAACCCGGAAAGGGTGCCACTGGCCACCAAGAGAATACACAGGACACTTCACGTGACAGAGCCACAAAGAGGAAGGACTCACATGCGTGTCTACACTGCCCACCCCGGCCCCCAGGAAAACAGGCGCCTCAGCCTGGATGGGCCAGAGCTGGGCAGGTCTCCAGGCAATCGACAGGGATTTGTCCATGATGACCAGGGTCGGGGGCGGAGGGGGCAGCGGCCTGGGCCAGAGTGGGGAGCCACGGCCTCTGGGCCCCCACCCCGGGCTGTGCAGCCTCACCTACGCAATGGGGAGGCTGCTGGGAGTTTTTCTACGTACTCCTGGCCCCTGGCCTCAGTATGAAATGAGAAGAGGAAGTACGTGGCTCCAGGAATCTTTCTTATCCTCCAAGTCTATGTGTAGATGATTCTAGAAGCCAGTTACATTGGGGTAGATGCCGCCCATCCTCCCTTCTCAAAGCTGTCTTTCTCTGGACATCTCCGGAAGCCCGTCCACAGGCTCTCCCTGCCGGCCAGCCCTCCTGGGTCCCCCCCCTCCAGGACCCTGTGTACTCCTGACCCCGTGGGGTGTGCATCTTTCCAGAGGACACCGGCTTACTGGCTTTGTGACATTCTGTCTCGGGTCCAGGGCTGAAGCAGCTGAGCTCAGAGAGGTGGAGGAAGTGGCCCAGGAAAAGGGCAGAGGTGGGGCGGGGATGGCAGCCTTTACAAAGGTGGAGAGCTCCACCCCGCAGGGCAGGGCGGCTGATGGTCTCAGCGGGGGAGACGCAGATGCAGCTCTCCAGCCCCTGCTCCAAGCGCCAGGCCGTGCAGGGCCCTCGGGGAGCAGGCCCCTTACTGGCTGCGGTGAGGGGGGCAGGTGCCTGAGAGCAGCCTGGGAGGCCCCCCAGCACAGCGGCTGTGGGTGTGCCAGCCCGGTCACAGCAGCAGGTGCAGCCGTCTACGATGCCACCGCCACCAGCCCCGGGGCGTCTGGTGCACCCCCAACACGCTGTGGGTGGGCATGGAACCCGGGGCAGGGGCTGTCAGCCATACTGCAGACCCACGGGGCGTGGGGGGTGCAAACGTCCCAGCCCAGCAGCAAGGACAGCAAGGCCACCACCCACACAGCCTTCCGCCCCCACGGAAGTCTGGGGGAGGCCGTGGGGGCTCCCACCTCAGCGGAGACGATGCCCGGCAATGCTGGCTGAGGCCTGTCCCCTAGGATCCAGTGTCTCCTCATTCCTCGTACCTGGCCACACAGCTCAGACACTCCCCTGCAGCCAGAGGGCCCGCGGGACCCGATTCTCACCTGGAGTTAGAGTGTCCAAGTGCAGTTTCCCCTCGTGTTCTTACAAGGAAGCTGCTGGCCCGGGACGGCCTCACCCCCTTCCCCACCGGGATGCCATGGGGTGCAACCTCCGACCAGGGGCACCCGCGAGGGGACGGAGCCACAGCTGGGGGCAGCCCTGGTGGCGGCAGGAGGAGTCTGAGGCTTAACCCCCTCTTTACTACCACAGGGATGCAGCAGGACAGAGGAGGGGCCGGAAACCTGACAGATTCCCACATCCACAAACACGCTGCTGGGGCTGCTAGGGGGTCGGGCTCCCCGGGACTGTGCGCCCAGACCTCACACCCAAGCGGCCCGCTGGTCAGACGGGGGGGGCAGTGAGACGGTGACCGCACGACACTAGCAGGGCCTCTGCACGCAGCCCAGGGGACCCACGCAGGGCCGGGATCCAGGCGGGCAGGGGCAGGACGATGAGGTCAGAGCCTTGGGGAAGAGGTGGTAGGGCTGTGGGAGGCTGAACTTGCAGGAGTGGAGGGAGAGGGAGGACATCACGTCCCTTAGGCCCAGATGTCCAGTGGGCACGACTGGGGTGGGAGGGGGCCAGCCACCAGCACGGGAGACACAGAGGAGAAACAGGCAAGGGAAGACGCAAAAAGGTCACTGTGGTCAGCAGCGGGTCAGCTATGGGCCATGTGGGGCGACTCTCAGGTCAGAGGTATGTGCTGGCCAATGGAATACAGAAATTAAGACCAAAAAAAAATAAGCCAACTTCTCCTAGAATCACAATGCAGGGTGCCTGATAGTACTTCAGCCTCTGTCGTAAGGGAACAGGGCCCAGGATTACCGTCCCCTGAAAATGGCTAAAACTGCACGAAAGATGGAAAATGACGTTCTGATCCCGGACAAACTCTGTCACAGCCCTGGGAAAGCATCACCCCGGCTGTTTCCCAGGAGCAAGGCCAGACCGTGGAGCAGCGAGGGCGGGCCAGAGCGGGGCCGGCGTCGCTGGGTCCGGAGGTGGACCCCGGGGCCTGGCAGGTCCAGCAGCTGCCCTGGGTGCAGGAGACAGAGGGGAGACGATGAGGCAGAAGGGGCTCCAGGAGCCTGTCCCGTCCCCTGGTCTCCAGCCAAACCCATGTCTGTGCCTGCATGGGGAAAGACGCCCCTCGGCTTAGGGCACAGGGGTCACGAGGGAGCTGCAGGCACCTCCTCACCCAGCAGGGTCGGTGTGAGTCAGGGGCAGGAGAAGGGGAGGAGCTCTGAGTACCCACGGCGTCCAGCAGTGACGGCACAGGCCGCGCCTCTGGAGGGCGGGGAGTGTCATGGTGGCAGCTACTTCAGAAGTGCCCTAAAAGATGTTTATCACAAGCCCTAAGAGATCACAGTGACCCACAAGTAAGTTCACTGCCCCTGGAACAAAGTCTAATCCTCCTCAAGTAAAACAACCAAACCCAGCACAAAAGCACCCAAAATTCACAATTAAAACTTACTGGACATACAAAGAAGCAGGAGCACGTATGTGACCCCTAACCATGAGAAAAATCAGCCAACATAAAATCAGACCCAGAAACGAGAGAGATGACTTAGTGGAGAAGAGCATTCATCAACGTTACAACAGCACTGAGGGACACGAAGGGTCACGTCTACCCAGCAAGGAGAGACCGAAGATGTGGAAAAGCCGCAGAGGCCCTTGTGAAGGCCCCCCCTGCTTGGGGTCAGCAGCAGATGTGACGCTGCAGGGCACAGGGGAGTGGATTCGAGGAGAGCACAGTGGCCGAGCCATAGGGACCTCAGGGTGACACCCAGCAGCCCGGCAGGGGAAGGGGAGCCACAGACGGGCCACAAACAGGGAGAAGTTCAAGAAATAAGGGCCAAAAGTATCCAAATTTTACGCAATTAAAAACTGAGAGTTTCATGGAGAATTTCATAAAGTCCCAAACAGAGCAAATACTAAAAATTCAGAGCCCAAGGCACAGTAGTCAAAACTGCAGGAAGCCTGCGGGGAAGAGGACACTTCCGAAGGGGACAGAGGAGCACCACACCACCACAGAACGGAATACGGGGGACGCTTCGCCCAAACACGCCGCAGCAACAGCGGCAAAGTGCCAAAAGAAGGGGAAAAAATCTTTCAACCAGAATTCCATACCCAGCAGAAATATATTTCAAAAACAAAAGAAAAGTAAGGATTTATTTTAGACAAAAAAGCTGAGAGACTCTGTCCCAGCCAGATGTGCAGCCCAGGAAGCGTTAACAAGAAATCGGTCAGGTCAAAAGAAACAATAAAAGGAAATGGAAATGTGGATCTGCATGAGAAGCCAGAGTGAGGGAGGGCGGGCGTCAGGGCAAATAAAACAGACACCTTGTCTCATTTTAAATTTATCTCAGAGAACACTGATTATTAAAGTGAAACCCACGGGGCGCCTGGGTGGCTCAGTCATTAAGCATCTGCCTTCGGCTCAGGTCATGATCCCAGGGTCCTGGGATCGAGCCCCGTGTCGGGCTCCGTGCTCTGCGGGGAGCCTGCTTCTCCCTCTCCCTCTGCCTGCTTCTTCCCCTGCTTGTGCACTCTCTCTCTGTCAAAAATAAATAAAATCTTTAAAAAAATAAATAAATAAAGTGAAAGCCATAAGAGGCCCGCTAGCAATAACACACCGTCCCGAAGGGAAGCGGGAGTAGACCGTGCGAGGCTCCCAGGTCACACGCCGAGTGCCTGAGCAGGACCCGAGGGCACCGTCAGGAGCTCAGGTGGACACCAGAGACTCCAAAGCAGCCGCTAAAACACAAAACGAGCAGGTATCGCTGATGAGCCACGAGTGGGGGCAAAATGGAATAATAAACAACATTCAATTCCTCCAAAAACACGAAGGAAGAAAGAAAGGGAGATACAGACTGCGAACATGAAGGTGGGAGATTTAAGCCCGAGCACACCGGCATTTGTGCCAACGACAAATGGCCCAAACCCCAGTGAGGCGCCAGCGCAGTCCACGTGCGGCTGGCGGCTGCCACAGTGCAGAGGACGGGACCTGTCATCACCAAAGCTCCCGTGGACAGCACCACTGCGGCCGTTCCAGTCAAGGCAGGGATGGTGAGACAGGGCCAAAAGCAAACTCCATATACACTGAGTACGGGAAAAGCACGTTATATGTAAAACCAGACATAACTTGGAAGTAAAAGGATTGGAAAACACATTGCCTAGGACAGTAATCCTAAGAAAGCTGGAGCAGCTATGCTAACATTAGAGAACTCAGAACCACACATGTAAGTAGAGATAATAGGAATGTTTTTGCAGCAACAAAGGGGTCAACTAATGAAGATGACAAAACAGTCCTAAACGTGCATGCTCCTAATACCACAGCTTGAAAATGTCTGAAGCAGAAACTGATGGAACCGAAAGGAGAAACAGACAAAATCCAGTTATAGTGAGAGTCATCAACACCCCCTCCCAGCAGTAAACAGAGCAGCAAAGAGAAAATCAGTGAGGATACCAAGACTTGAACAACACCATCGATCAACTTGACCTGAGTGACATTTCTAGGACACGCCACCCAACAAACGCACACGGTACACACACGAGGATACACTGTATTTCAGAGAATACAGCAAGTCCCAATGTGTTTATGACAGCTGAAATTATACAAAAGATTCTATGATCACAACAGAATTAAACTAGAAGTTAGTAAAAGAAAAATATCTGGAAACAAAAAGAATTATTTTAAATTTAAACAATATACCTCTAAATAACCATTAAAAAATTACAAAGGAAATTAGAAAATATTTTTCAATGAATGAATGAAAACACAATATATACAAAATTGTTCAAGTAGAGCAATGCACAGAGGAAAATTTATAGCAATAAACACTTACATTAGGAAAGAAGGAAGGTCTCAAATCAATGATCTAACAGAAGCAAATTAACCCCAGAGTGAGGAAAAGGAAGGAAATAATAAAGATGAGCAAAAATCAATTAACTTGACATTGGATAGAGAAGACTAATGAAATCAAAATCTGGTTCTTTGAAACAATCAATAAAATTGATAGACTTGCAGTCAGACCGGTCAAGTACGAAATAGAGAAAACACAACTAGCAATGTCAGAAACGAGAGAGGCAGGCTCACTGCCGACCACACGGACATTCAAACAATACTAAGGGAATATTGCAGACAACAGCCCGGCAGTAAATGCCACAATTTTGATGAAATGCGTAAGTTCCTTGAAAACACAAATAATCGAAGGTCATATGAGAAGCAGCAGCAGCCTAGGTGGCACTGTAACACGTTAACATGTAACATGCGACACTGTAACACGTACATGTAATGTTGTAACACGGTAACCCATGACACTGTAACTGGAAGAAAGGGTAGTTTCAAACCTTCCCACAATGAATGCCAGCTCAGAGGCCTCCCTGGTGAATTCTGCCAAATATTTAAGGGAAGAATAGTATCAATTCTACACAAATTTTCTCAGAAAACAGAGGAGGAGTAAATAATTCCCAACCCGCTTCAAGACTATAGTTACTTTATAGTCAAGGTGGCTTGGTGTTGCGTTAAGCAGAGACCCAGATCATCAGGAACAAGTCGACCTCCCAGTGGCTTTAGACAGAAGCATCAAGGTGATTCGGTCTTCTCAACCAACGGTGATGAACAACTGGATATCCACTGATCCCCAACCCCAAACTAACAAGACTCAAAAATCAATTGCCCATGTATCAGACACTTAAACGCAAAAGCTAAAACTATAAAACTTCAAAAAACAGGGGCGCCTGGGTGGCTTAGTCAGTTAAGAGTCTGCCTTCGGCTCAGGTCATGATCTCAGTGTCCTCAGATCGAGTCCCACGTCAGGCTCCCTGCTCTGTGGGGAGTCTGCTTCTCCCTCTCCCTCTGCCCTCTCCCTGCTCCTGCTCTCTCTCTCAAAAAAAAACTTCAAAAAACAATGAATAAATAAAATCTTAAAAAAATTTAAAGGGGCGCCTGGGTGGCTCAGTCATTAAGCATCTGCCTTCGGCTCAGGTCATGATCCCAGGGTCCTGGGATCGAGCCCGCATCGGGCACCTGGCTCCATGGGAAGCCTGCTTCTCCCTCTCCCACTCCCCCTGCTTGTGTTCCCTCTCTCACTGCCTCTCTTTCTGTTGAATAAATAAATAAAATCTTTTAAAAAAACTTCAAAAAACAATAATTCTGGGACTTTGTAGTAGGCAAGAACTTTTTTAGGTGGAATACAAAGAGCAGAAACCCCAAAACACCGATAACATCAAAATGTAAAAAGCTTCAAAAAAACCCCATCAAGAAAAAACAAGACAGTGCAGAGCCTGACAGAAGGTTTGCACCATGGCTACCCGATGGCCCCGGAACCCAGACGCCGGGACGGGCGCGAGCAGTGCGGGCCGGCCCCCAGCCCGGTGGGAACGCCGACCACAGCAGAGGACATGCTGCAATGACGCCTGCCCGCACGGCCTCGGGGCACGTGGTGACGGCATGCACAGCGTGCGCAAGCACGCGCGCTGCTGTGCGAACCCAGTGGGACAGCCACTTTGGAAACCAGTTTGGAAGTTTCGGAGCGAGTTAAATGTCTCTCCAAGCCCCCGAGAGAGTGAGAATGCACAAAGGTTCGCGGTGCCTTCACTCAGCCAAAAGCTGGCAACCACACAACCGTCCATCAGGGCAGACGAGACACAAACTGTGAGATGCCCACTCCTGAGCAATGGGAGGACAAGCCACCGGACCCCTGACACGGGAGTCCACGTGCCCGCGAGTCCACAGAGGCCCACCCCACGGCGGCACAAAGCAAGCTAGTGGCTGCCCTGGGCCGGTGCACAGCACGAGTCGTGATGCCCCCTCGCTAAACTCCGCCACGGGGAAGCTGCTGGGCACACGTCACCAAACTGCACGTGGACGCACTGTATCGCTCCCAGGCCCCGCACGACCACACGAGGCGTGGATAAAATAAAAAAGTAAAACCGGCAGAACTCATCGGGCTTTTCTCTGGGACTCCTCCTCCCCGCCCTCTGCTTCTGCCGTGAGCAGAGACAATGGGACGCTCTCGAGCCACCAGATCACAGTCACTAGCCCCGCCGGCATCTCTGCAGGTGCGCGGCATTATCTGCCCGCAGGAAGGGGACCCGAGGCTTCCGACGCACACTTGGCAACGCCTTCTGTCCGCCAAGGGGCCCAGCTCCACGTCTGCTCCAGCCACCTGCCCCTAATTTCCCCGGGGCCCAGAGGCAGCAGCCCCACCAGTAATGCGGCAGGAGCACAGAGACCCCCGTGGAACCAGACGTCGTCCCCAGCTGCCCCGCCGCATGGGCCAGGCGGACAGGGGGACAGCGGGCTCTGCCGGGCTCTGCCCCACCACGTGGCTCCCAGCTGCAACAGACGGCTGGTTGAAGGACTGGGGTGTCGACTCGTGCAGGGCAGGAGGAGGCCGAGTGGTGATATGGCGCCCCGGACGCAGGACGAGCAAGGGAAGTCAGAGGACCTCTCAGCCGCAAAGCAGACAGGCCTGGGCAAAACCCAGTGCCCCGGTGCGCTTGCACTGCTGGGGGGAGGGGATGACAGCACCATCTCACAGGCTGCTGGGGGTCCACGGGCACAGCACCTGCACAGACCCAGGGCCCCAAGGAGGCCAGGGATGACAGCAGCAGCCCCTTCCCTGGACGACACTGGCCACATCCACAGACAGGACGTGGGGGTGTGCACACCCCACCCTGAGCGACCCCCAGCAAGGGCAGGTCCAAGCATGCGCAACGGGGCCAGCGGCGAAGGACAGGACAAAGCCCCCTGGCCCGCCCCTCCGCGGCCCCCTCACAGCCTGCCTCCAACCCCAGAGGGCCCTGCTCCCTTCCGGCTGGGGGAACCAATCCCCCTTCTAAGCCTCGCACACATACCAGAGCTCCAAAATACAGAGAGCCACGCTTGCTGCACCTGCCAGGAGAAACAGACAAATCCGAAATCCTGGAGTGTGGCGGGAGCAGGATTGCAGGGGGTCCCCACAGTCAGCCCCGGGCCACCTCCGCGGCCTGGAGCGAACACTCAGAATTCAGCCACTCTGAGAGCAGATCTGAGTTATGAAGCTCGGGTGTCACCGGATGTGCTCCATGGGCCTTCCTAGGTGCACTCACCCAGGTGACACGGGACACGGGTTGGAACTCTGCCCCCACACCGAGTGCATGGAAGCAGGCCCAGGGGCGTCAGGGGACCCGGAACCACATGAGCATGAGGCAGAGGAAGGAGCCTAACAGCAAGGGGATAAAGGCCCTGCAGCATCGGGGGCTCCTCCTTCCCGAGCAGCATGGCCACTGGGGGCGCCCAGAGCACAGAGCAAGAGGAGGGGTGGGGCTGGGGGGGCATCTGGCCTGCATGCAGGCTCCCGGCCCCGGTTCCATGCCTAGGGCACTAGAGGAGGAGCCAGGGAGGGCTGGGTACAGGGGGAGACGGGGCAGTGCCGCATGCCAGTGGGATGACCTCACTGTGGGGGGGGAGGGCAGCCAGCCAGGAGCCTGCCCCATGAAGGCACCCCTCCCCAGGGTGGCAGCCTGAAGAGGCTGAGGCTGCTTCAGGCCATGGAGTGGCTCATCGTGCTGCGATGGATTGGTAATGTCTGCACAGACAAGGCACGGAGCGTCCCCGTGGCAGGAATTTCCCTTTTCCCCGTGCTCGACAGCAACAGTCCTGCAAAGTGCTCTGGGAAAGAAAGGCTCTGCGACCAGATCCAAGTGTTGGCAGGCTGCGGGGCACCCCCCGTGAGGAGCAACAGCACCCGCACCTGGGCCACACGACGGACCGTCCCATGGTGCTCAACAACTCCCCAGAACTCCAGTCTGGGGCAGGTCACTCTGCGAGGGAAGGCTAACCTTCCAGGGCCTCGGGAACAGAAGCGTCTGGAAACAATCACAAAGCCGTGAAAGCCAGGAGCTGGGGGCCCGCCTGGACCTGCAGGGAGCAGTGCTGCGAGGGCGCCACACTCCTCCTTCACGCCCGCTCCAAGGAAATGAGCGCCCCCAGGTGAGAGCGCTGGAAAGCCAGAGGGCAGGGCTGAGGAATGTGTGCAGCCGGGTCCCCAGCTGGTGAGGGCGCATCCTTCGCCAAACGCACCAGCACCCCATGCGGGGATGAGTGGACACCCGCGAGACAGAGCGGAGTCTGGGGCCGGGGCCACAGCAGGGTTGCACGCTGGGCCAGGGAGGCAGACAGCTGTGCGGGAGGAGGCGGCCTCGAGGTCGGGGTGTGGGGCGGCACTCTGGGCGTGCAGGAGGGAGGCGAGCGTGCGTTAGGGTCTGTCCGGGAAGAACGTGGGCCAAACAAGGGAGGCAGAGCTTTGCAAGGCACGCACTGGGCACGGCACGGCCAGTTCTTCCACTGCGCACAGCAACCCACAGGGGCTTGCATGCCCCCTTACAGAGCAGGAGGCCCTCAGCCTCAGGGATCCCACTGCTCGGGGCCCCAGCCAGCACCAGGTCACAAGGTCACCAGGGCAGCGGCGCCCATCACTGGGGAGACCACGTCACCAAGTCGTGCGCGCGGCTGGCAGCAGAGATGAGACCCAACCTGTGCCGGTCTCTAGGAAAACACGTGTTTGCCTCTGCTTTGTTTCTGACACTCTGTATTTTCTGGCCCAAAGTCGAAGACTAGGTAAGGACTGAGAAATGGTCCCCAGAATCTACCTCCAGTACCCACCTACGACAGAGGAGGCACGCACAGATGATCCGCACACCCCCACCCCATGCCTCCTTTCCCCGCCCTAACTGCCAGTATTTGGGCTCAGCCTCCATCCTCCTCCAGCTCCCAGGCAGCTCTGCACCGTGTGCCCCACCGGGGCTGCACATGTCCATACAACGGGCACCCGTCTGGGACCCGCCCCGCTGAGCTCCCAGCAGAGCTCCCAGACATTGGGCTGACCTCCATCGAGCCCCCTGACCCACTACGCCGGATGAGGAGAAGTCACGCCCCGCAGAGCAACGCTCCCCTGGAAAACAGCTGCGGAAGGACCACTTGGGCTCCGGGTGACCCTCTCCCCCACCAAGCTGTCCCACCAAGCTGTCCACCTGACGCCGCAGGGCCAGCCCGGCCCTTACTGAGGCCTGTTCTGGATGTTAAGCCAGCAACAGAGCCCGGCGCTCCCAACCGCAGCTTTGCAGCCCCGGTAGTAAAACCAGAAAATCAGCAGGAGCGCTTCATTCAGCAGACAGGGGAGGAGCACGGGATGGGGCGGAGCAAAAGAGAGAAACGTCAGGGCGTAGAGGACAACGTGGAGTAACCATGGTCTTGAAAACCTCGTGTTACAGGTGTGAGTGTCTGTGGGACCGCACAGGAAAACGCGTTTCTTCCTGTAGGTCATGGTCCAGAGGCAGGAAGCAGACGTCCCTCAGAGGAGAGCCGCGTCTGTGTGCGCCCAGCTCCCCATTCCGCAGCCGGGGGCGAGAGGGCAGAGGCAAAGCAGAGGGGAGGCAAGCGCAGCTGCGGGGCTGTGATATTTAGAAAGCTGTCCCCGCGTGGCCACACCAGCGCGTGCGCGAAGGAACAGGAACGGCCCCAACCCTGGCGGCGGGGACGAGGAGGAGGGCATGGTGGGAGGCCCCTGGGGCTGAGGGACGAGGAGCAGCCCGCCCGCGGTGGGTCTCTGCTTCCTGCCCGCCGGTCAGCTGGGCCAAGGGACTCACCTGGGAGCGGCTCCGGGCCAAAGCCCTCAGGGGACAGGGCCTGGCAGGAGAAGGTCTTGGCCACCGCCTGCTCCACGGGCGTGAGGGCCAGGGCCTGGGGCCCGCCGGGGCCACGGGCCACACGCTGCAGGTCACCCAGTTTGCGCCGCACGACGGCACGCAGGTCCCGCCACTTGTGCTTGAGGTCCACGATGTCGCGGCGGCAGTAGCCCAGGGCGTTCACGGCCTGCAGGATGCGGCTCCACACACAGAACCTGCGGGCCGGCTCGGCCTTCAGCAGCCCCGTGCCGAACAGCAGCTGGTGGTGCTTGCTGACCTTGGACACCAGGACCTCCGTCTCCTGTGGGCAGAAGTTGGGCTTCCTCTTCTTGGCCCGCGTGGCACTGGGCCCCGCCAGCCGGCCACGGGCCCCACCGGCGCAGTCCTTCCTCGGACCAGCAGCGGGCGGCGAGGTGGGCCCCGGCGTCCCACTGCCTTCAGGAATGACCCCTGGCCCTGGAAAGGCACCAAAAGGTGGGTGTTGAAGGCCTGGGCCGGTGGGGGTGGTGGCTGTGGCGCTGGCCTCGTCTCTGGCTTCGGCTTCAGGACACCGCTGCCCGCTCCCAGCTACCGCCCCCTCCCTGCGAGGCATCCAGAGGCCCGGGTCCGAGTCCTAGCCCTGAGACTGCCTGACGGGCGCCCTCAGCCTTCCTGCCCAGCCGAGCGCAGGTGGAGGACAGGAGCAGGAGGGCAGGCAGGTGGCCGGGCCCATAGCCTCCACCCTCTGCCCCTCTGTGTCCCCACAGCCTCCCGCTCCTCCGCTCACAGGGGTCCCTGGGCTGGGCAGGCACACAGTGCCAAGTCTTCAGGCCTCTGCCCACGTGGGAGCTTTGTCAGCAGTCAGCCTGTGCCTGCCGGGGGGCAGGGGGACCACCTGTAAGGGCAGAAGAGGCAGCTCCCCCATGAGACCACAGGTTCCCAGACGCGAGGAGAGAGCGAGCCCCCGACACTGAGAGCCCCTGAGGGCAGAAGGATGTGTGAGCCTGGGGAGCACTCAGAGGTCAGCAGCCCCGCCTGTGTCCCCCCAGGTCCCTGTCAACTGGAAGGCTGCCTCTACAGAGGCCCACATCCCCTCCCCACACTAACGCACACACCAGGGACCCACTCCCTCTACAAGGAGAAGCCGGCTCTGGAGCGAAGGGGCCACGGGACCTCGTCCCACAGGCTGAGCCTCCTCCCTGGAGCCCACGGGGCCCTGACGAGCACTGGTCATCACACAACAGCCTCCTGCCACTGGTCCAGCCCTGCCATCTGCCGTCCTCAGGGAAGGGGAAGGCAGTGGGGGGGAGGGTGCAGGCCAGAATCCGTGCTGCAGCTTGCCCCCAGCTCAGCACGCCTGGGCTCCCGCCTGCTGGCCCTCCCTCCTCAGCGCTTGGCATCTCAGGGTGGCTTTCCCAGGTCCCCCCAGATCCAGCACCCAAGCGGAAGTACCTCGCTTCCTGGCCCTCGGGCCTCTGGGCGTGCCCGCCGACCCCAGATCACCTTCCCCGTCCTGGCCCACACAGGGGTCCTGCGGGCTGCTCTCTGGCGACAGGCAGGGGAAATGGCGGGTTCCGTACTCGGTCCGACATTCAGCGCATTCTACAGACAGCAAGGAACATCACAGTTACACCCAGCCTGCCCACAGAGCAGCGCAGGGTGCAGACGGCACAGCAAGGCCCCACACGGGACAGCAGGTGCCCTCAGCCCTCCAAGCATCCACACCAAGCAGCTCCACTCGGGCCCACCTCGTCCAAGAAGCCCTCCCAGACTGCCACATTCTGTGCAATAGCCGCTTGGGCTGAAGACCAGCACCGAGTTCAGAACTTTAAATGTTCCAGACCTTTCTTTAAGCCACGATTATTCTAAAAGGTGACCCCAAAAACGAAATCCCCTAGAGCAGGGCTTCAGGTGTGGCCGACAGACCAGGCCAGGCCTTCGATGGATGTTAGCTGTCTGCAACAGATGATGAACAAAAATGGAGAGTAAGGACTTTGGGATGTTGACGACAATTCGAAACCACCACAGCACCCCAGCATGGCATCATTCTGTTTATAAAAATGTCGTTCCGTGGCATACTGGGAGTGAAAGCATTAAGTAAAACCCACCCTTCCTGACACTCGGCTGCAGGGCTGAAGAGCAGCGGTGCTGGACACCCGTGTGGCCTCCTCCCCATACCCAGCCCCGAACTGGCCCCGCACGGGGTTGGACCCCTAGGAAGGACACTTCATTTTCTCATCATTCTCATTTATTCAAAAACACGTCCTAGACACGTCTTGCCAGAATTTGTCAACCCTAAGACACATCTCGTAAAAACGTCTTGCCATCTCTGAAAGATGTGCCTTTCAGTCCATGGCCCTGGGCCATCTGTGTGACCTTGTTCGCTCTGGAGCTCTCTGGAAGGGCAGTTTCCACGGAGCGAGCTCTAGGAGGCGATGGCTGACCCGTCTGAGCACGCCCATAGCCGCCCTGAAACCCAGGGGACACGGCCTGTCCAGGGCCAGTCCCAGCACCGAGCTCCTGAAGGGGTGGCTCCTTCTCGGAAAAGGCCTTGGACTCGCATCTGCCCAGAGAAGGGAGAGCCAAGGACACCTGTCCAGCTTATGCTCTTGTCCCTCTGTGGGGGGACACTACAGCCCAGCATGACTGGACAGAAGGACTGGCCCAAGCAATCCCCTTTGGACCCCTCGGCCATCCTCCACCTCCAGGCAGCAAGGACCCGAAGCACACAGGCGGCCCACGGGGCTCCCGGCCGGACTCGGTGGGAGGCTCCATCCCCCTCACTCCCAGAGCCTCCCCCGTCCAGGAAGGATGGAGAAGGAAGGGCAGGGTAGCCGGCTGGCTTATTCGGGGATGGAGGTTCCCACGCTGCAGACAACTGCAGCAAAGTGGGTTTCCAAATCAGACCACGAGAACACTCCTAGGCGTCCAGGGAGGCAGACACGGCCCTGGACAGTCACAGCATATGAGAGAGAGGCCAGGGCCGAGGCCCCAAGTCCAGGCATCTCTGTGGGTCTGAGGGTCTGACCATGAGCCTCCAGGACAGGGACCATCTCCCCACAGGGCAAATCCTTTCCCCTTCCCTCTTCCAGAAGGGCTGGTGGGGAGCCCGTGGGACACGTCCTCCCGCAGACAGCTGCGCCAGGCTCCCCTGCGGCCACTTGCCCAGACCAGGGTAAGGAAGAGGCACAGCTGTCCAGGTACCTGGCGAATGGGGTCACCATCTGCTTCAGAGCCCCCAGAGCCCCTCCTATGGGGAGCAGGGAGGCCAGGGGCCCAGCTGGCAGCCCATGTCGCCCACATCACCACCTGATGCCCTCCCCATGCTGGCACCTGGTCATGGAAGTCCAGACCCTGCCCACCTCCTCCTGGTTACTCCACGTGGTCCAGACGCCTGTGGAGGGGCCGGTCTGGTTCACCCTCCAGAATCACATGACCCTTGAACTTTGAGGGGGGCCTGAGACAATTTTCTGATTATTAAAATACACACAGTTACAGGGAAAAGTTCAAACGCAGACAAATACAAAGAAATGATAAAGATCGTTTGCAATTACAGCACCTGGAGGTGAATGCTGTGACCACGGGGTTGGGGGTCTGGCACAATTAGAAGACTCTGGACAGGACTTTGCTTTACTTCATTCAGCACACCTGTCACCACATCCGGACACGTGCGGAGGCCCCCCAGCGACCTTCGACAACTCAAGCTGATGCCCACATCTCAGCCGCCTCCCTCAGCGAGGTGGTGACAGCGCTCCTGCATTCTCCATCCACGACCATGCCGCAGCCAGCGCCCCTGCCCGCACCTCGATGCCGTCCTAGCAGTCCAGGAAGAGGCAGGGCCGGGCCAGGAGCGGGAAGGCGGCGGGGTCCGGGAGCAGCCGCGCCCTCACCTCCGGAGCGAGCCAGCTCCGCCGTGGCCCAGCAGTGTGGGCACTCTGCCCCCTTCAAGTCTGTCTCTCGGGGCGGTGGTGAGACTCAGCCGCATTTCCTACCTCTTCACAGGGCTGGTCCCTTTGTAGGAAGATTTTTAGGTTTTCCTTTGATTTATGTGAGTTCTTTATGTATTAATAACCTGCCAGTTGGCTTTTTGCTGTGTTTTTGCTGCAATTCTACCACAAAGAGATCACCCTAAGCTCCGCATAATTACCTACAGGGTGCATGAAGCCCACAGTGCTCGGGGCACAGCAGGTCCCAGGTGGTGGTGGCCTCTCCCGCACAGACAGGGGTCCCCGCCCGGCTCCGACGTCCTGCCCAGAGGGAGCCTTCCCGCATCACCCCGCAGAGGAAAGAGTGAGGAACCAGCAGCACCAGGCCTCAACAATGGTCAACAAATCAGGACAACGTAGGTCCTCTCCCAACAAAAATGCAATTAACTAGATATCATTTTTAAGAGAACTAAAAAAAAATACATACATTTGGAAACCATGAACTATGGTTCTAAATAAATCCTGAAGGGAAAAAATCATTAAAAAATTAAAAATTAAAAATAAATAATTCCTGAGTCAAATAAGAAATCATAATGGAAATAAGAAAACACAACTGAATTTTAATTTAAAAAAACACTGCTCTCAGGCACCTGGGTGGCTCAGTTGGTAAGACGACTGCCTTCGGCTCAGGTCATGATCCTGGAGTCCCGGGATCGAGTCCCGCATCAGGCTCCCAGCTCAGCGAGGAGCCTGCTTCTCCCTCTAGCCCTCCCCCCTCTCATGTACTCTCTCTCGCTCATTCTCGCTCTAATAAATAAGTGGATCTTTAAAAAAAATAAAAATAAAAATAAAAATAATAAAAAAAATAAAAACACTGCTCTCTTCTGAATGTCTGTCACTCAACTAATGCAGTGACCATTTGGACACTTATAATCTCAAGTGTTTTTACTACAAAAGAATAAAAACTGAAAAGGAACGACATAAACATCCAACTTAGGAGTTAGAAAAATAAAACAGCATCAACTCCAATAGAGAAGGAAGAAATAAAAAGGATGAGTGGAGATCAATCATACAGTAGAAGGTGTCAAGAAAGTCAGAAATCAGTTCTTCGGGGAGACTTACAAAATTGCCAAGCCTCAGTCAATACTGATTATAAAAAAAGAAAATAGGAGAAGTACAATTAAGCCCTATTAGAAATAAAAAAGTGAATGTGATGCAGATATGGTGACCATTAATAAAACAGCGGCCACCACAATGGTAGACCTTGAGCAGCCCTCAGCCTTCGCGACAGCCCATGGCTGGGCAGGGGCAGAGCAGGGCGGGCAGACCCCACCAGGACCTCCAACACACCACAGTGCTGCCCCACTGACAACCAGCAGCTACTGTCTACACTTTATTTCAACAAATTCGAACATTTAAGTGAAGGAGACATATGTCTCAGAAAACACAATTGAGCAAAACTGACCCAAGAAGAAATAGAGAACCTGGATAGTTTTTACAACTGGAGAAGCAAACTGCTAGTCAAAAAGCGCTCCATGAAGGAAACACGAGGCCCAGACAGTTTTATAGCAAGATCCCAGACACACTTAAGGAACGTCCTATTCTTCCAAAAATTCACGCGGAATATAAACACCATGTCAACCAGCATCATAGAGGCTCCGACCAGCTCAGGAAGGTGGGAAGAAGAATGGACGCGTTAGGGAAAAAGAGAAAAAAAATGTCGCTATTTACAAATGATACCATCCAAACAAAAAAACGTAAGATTCCACAAATTATTACAGTCAATAGAAGGAGTTTAGCAAAATATAAAGTCAGTGAACAAAAATCAATCACACTTCCCAGGAAAAACGTGGTTCCTTCCAGAAATAAACTTTGAGAGAAAAACAAACCAAACAACGGAGGAGAATCCCGAGCTTCAGAGAGACTTGAAAGGCCTGTCAATCAACTGCCACGCGCGTGCGCGGAGCCCCCATGGCGTCAGAGGTGCCAGGGCGCACCTGACCGGGCACTCTAGCGGCTCTCTGGTTGCGCACAGTCGCTCCTTGCAGAGGTACGGGGACGTGTCCACGCGGGAGGCATGCTGTGTCTGGGACTCACTGCCAAATGACACAGCAGCAGCCCGAGGTCACAAGGGGCTGGGCCGGCCACAGCGGACTCCTGATGAGGTGGACTGGGCAGCACTGGGCTCAGTACGTCATTGTGTCTACTTTTCTATGTTTAAAATTGTTTGTATTTAGGAAGTTTAAAAATAAAGCATTTAAAAATTAAATAAAATCTCTGGACTCTTCTTTTTTTAAAAAACCAATTGTTGTTTACGTGTACCTGCCACAAAGATTTGGAAAGTGTAATTCTCAGAGTGGTACCTCTTCTAGTAGCAAAAAACGTGGGGTTTTTTTGTTAAAAACAACCTTAATAAAAGATGTGTAAGATCTTGGTAATGAAAGTTATAAAACTTTACTGCAAAACATGAAAGAAGATCGGAGAAACAGAAAGACACATATGCTCACGGACTGGGAGCCCACCAGTGGTAAAGATGCCGGTTCTCAACACATTCATGCAGCGGACGCATGGCACCTGCAGCCAAAACTCCAAGCCTGACAAGGGGATTCTAAAAGGTGTGTTCTGAACAAAGGGCCAAGAACACCCAAGACATTTCTGAGGGAAAGCAAGCAGAGCAACTTACCATGAAAAACATCAAAAACTGTAACTGAAAATTAAGGCGGAATTTTGCACAGGAAGGGAAAAACTGACCAAGAGAAGCTTCACGGAAACATCACTTATCGCAGCGCTCTGGTTCTGCGGGTCTGTAGGAAGGGGACGGCATTTTCAATAAACAGTCCCAGGACAACGTGTGGTTCAGAGAGAGAAATACGGGGCAGCTCTCAGCCCTCCCCGCGCCCTGCCCCATAAACAAAGATCAAACCCCGGTAATGGTGACAGAAGACTTACAGACGGACAACAGTCATATCAGCTTCAGAGGAGAGTGAACGTGGCTCCAGGATCATCTCGTGATAGGATTCATCACACTAGTCAGAAATGCAAACCAGGCAGGAGGGACTGCGCGCTCAAGCGAGAGCCACGATGGAGAACTCAGCTCGCCAAGAACGCGCGCTCCCCAGCAGGCAGGTGCCACACCGAAAAGCAGGCCCCGACTGGACGAAGACGCACAGGGCAAGAAGACAAGGGTTTCGCTTCCAGAATACATAAGGAAACCCTGCAAGTCAGTCAGTAAGATGGCAGCAAAGCCTAGAAAAAAATAAAGAGAGTCTGCGGGAGGAGAAATGGGTCATCCCATCGGTCACCAGAGAAATGTGAATGAAAACCCAGAGACCAGGCCTGCCCTCAGACTGCAACCGCTCACCACCCACCACCGGCCCCCACTCAGCTGACGAGGCCGGGGCACCAAGGGCAGCCCAGACAGTGCCAACAGCCCGCCGCGCTGCTGGGTGACAGACACGCTCCCCGGCCCTCACACGTGGACCAGCACGGGCGCCACACAGCCACGGAGCAGGGAAACAGAAGGGAACAGAGACCTGCAGCATCAGGGACTCGGGAACCGAACCAGCGAACGGCAGATAAGATAAGTCCTACGGTTCCATGAACAAAGTTCTGAGACGCACACCCAGCAAGGTCCGGTGTGGGGACACAGCCCCGGCAGCAAGCCCCGGCCGAACAGTGAGGAAGCCCGGAACACAGCCCTCAGGGCGAGCCTGGGACAGGGAGGCGACTTGGAAGTGCTTGCAGGGGACCCCTGCTCTGCCTTGTACCAGCTGCGCAGCGCTCCCGACCCCGCCCTGCCTCAGTTTCCTCCTCTGTATTTGCAAAAATAACGCCTACCCCGCACTGTCATCAGGAAGACCAGGCCAGACCATCCATCCGCTCTGCCCCGGGCCAAGCCCCCGGGCACCTCCAGACCAGCTCGGTGCACCTGCTCAGGGCCAGTGTGGCGCCAGAATGACCGCAGACACCAGGTCAGTCCCCTCGGCAGGGCAGGCTCTCCCAGTGACGTCTCCCTTGGTGCTGACCCAGTCCAACACCAACCACCCCGCCCCAGCGAAGGCCAGGGTCGCTCACCCCTGGCCACAGGCAACACCGGTCACACAGAACCCGCCTACCCCTGCTACCATCACGACAGCAGAGACCCACCTACGGCCACGCCCCGCCACCCCACCAGCGCTGTGAGCCACTGTCATTACCTAGGGGCTGATAGCCTTGTCTGGAGGGTCCCCCGAAAGGGCCATGGCTCCCCGGGCCACCACTGCCAGCGATGGATCCGTAGGACATCTTCTTACAGACACCAGGGCCACTGCCTTCCCACAGAGCTGGAGGAGACAAAAACCAGGTCGGGAGGGAGGAGAGGAGTTAGTGCTCAGATTCGGGGTGCACTCGGGCCCCTGCCCACCCCGCCCGCCAGCCTGCTCCACTTCACCCTCACCCCTGCCAAGCTGCAACCCCAGGGGCTTGAGCCACCTGCCCCTCTCTAGCTCCAGCTCAGTCCTTCTGAGCCACACAAGATGGCAGGAGGGCTGGGGGCAGGCTGCCGGGGCTGAAACCACCTCGACACTTGGTCCCAATGGAGCTTGGATGAGATACTGACCTTCACCAGCCTCATCTGCAAAGCCAGGGTAATGAGAGGACCTGCCCCCAGCAGGCCATGCAGAGCGGGTGACACACACTGACGGCGGCACTCAGAACATCACCACCTGTCTCAGCACCGAGCACGACACTGGCCGGGAGTAGCTCGGCATCCCGCCCACCCGATCTGCTCTGCAGGGGAACCACGGCTCCAGGATGGCAGTGGGGACCTCGCCAGCCTGACAAGTGCCCCCTGGGGCCCTCCAGGGTCATCGGTTTTCGGGTGTCTGCAAAGGAGCCGCTGAGAGCAGGCAGAGACTTGTCCAGCGTCTGCCTGATCAGCCACATGCTAGGGATGCCGGCACGGCTCACGCAGCGCTCCCAACAGGCCGGGCTGGGCTCCCTGCACTCCGCAGCCACGGCTCGACTCGGCCGTGCAGAAGCCTAAGTGAGAGGGCAGGATGGTCACCCAGGTGAGCTCACGGGTGGCGAGAAGCAGGCCCACGTTCCTGGGGTCGGCAGGGGCCCGCAGAGCAGGCTGCCCAGCCGCACTCCACTCCGGCGCTGCCTGGGCCGGCCCAGCCCCTCCGCGGCTAGGAGTTCCCCAGAGCCCCAACAACCCTTGGCTTATGTGGATTATATCCGCCAGTATTTACTGCGTGACAAATTAAAACGAAGTTTTTAAGATATATTTATTAATTTCTTTCAAAGTAACAGGAAAACCGCTACCTATTAAATAAATACCTTTATGAAACAGCTGCATTTTCCCAAACAAAACAGTTCAGCGAGAAGAGCCATAGCGACTGACTCTTGGCAGCTCAAGGGACATGCTGGTTCCCACACCTGCTTCCGGAGTCTGCTGTGATGCGACCCTGGTCCAAGCGAACGACAGAATCGGGTCCCACACAGGGGAGCTGTCCGCGGGGCCCCAGGGACCCCTGGCAGGGACTCAGGGTCTGCAGACTCTGGGGAAAGCACATGGTTTTCCTTCCCACGGGTCCCAGGCCTTGAATCCCCACCACCCGCCCAGGCCGCCGCTGGACCTCCCTTTGCTTTCTGGACGCTCCCGGGGGAGATGGGCAGCCCGGGGAGGGGCAGAAACAGCTGGCAAGGAGCAAGGAGGCAGGGGTGCCGCCAGCCTGGAGGAGGGCAGGTCTCTGCGCAGAAGTGGGGCACCTGCATGCTCACCAGCACCTGGGAACACGTCGGATGTGGAAGACAGAGCCCAGGCCTCATGCGGACACAACGTGGAGGAAGCAGCACCAGGAAGAACAGCGTAAAGTGGTAAGTGCAGAGCGGGCACCCAGAGCCCCGGCACGCGCCCACGCTTCCCTGCATGCCTTACACAGGCTCGCACGCCGTCCTCACAAAGACCTGGAAGGAGACCCCACTGTTGCCTCACAGGGCAGACGAGGACACTGAGGCACGAGCAGTAAGGCACCCAAGGCCATGCGGCTGGCGGCTGGCAGAGAAGAGCTTGGGATCTGGCAGGGCAATGCCCGTGATCTCACTGCACGGCCTCTCCGAGAGTGAATCCAGGTCACCCGGCCCCTCGCCACCATCCTCAGAGCCAGGAGGCACTGCGCCAACACCCAACAGGCCACCGTCGGCGCCCAGAGAACACCAAGGCGCTGAGAGAGGGCACGGCAGGCGCGGAGGTGCAGAGCTCAGTGGAAGGGTGCTCGGGTGGCGTGGGGGATGCCACTGAGGAAGCAGAAGGAAAGACGAACAGGTGCGGAAGCCAGGACCAACGGTGCCCCCACATCCGAGGGACAGCAATCGTGGGGACAGAGGCCACCCAGGGAAGGGGATGAGTGACCCAGAACTCGAGGCCACCGAGCAGAGCGCCATGCAGCATGGCCAGAGGGGCCTGCCCTGCGGGGCACGCGGGGCACACAGGCCACAAAGACAGAACCCGAAACCACGGTGGCCCCAAGCGGCACAGAAGGCACTTCCAGGCAGGGATCGGGCCCTTCCCTGTCCTTCCCATCCGGCAGGGATAATGCAGGAAAACAGGCAGGCACGACCACCTGCGGCAGAAGCAAGGTGAAGGATCCCGGGGCGGGGGGAGGAGGGAGGGAGGCCTGGGGCAGATGTTGTGCCGGGGCCAGGAGGGTAACCAGCTGACGGGGCAGCAGAAGGTTCCAGAGAGACTTCCTCAGGGAGAGAGGGAAGACTGTGGCATCTAGACACAACCAGGCTCCAGGGAAACACGGTCAGCAGGAAATGAGGCCGATCCCGGTTCACCTCGAGGTTCAGACCCAGCAGCAACTGCACTTAGGAATGGCCTCATCTACCTGCCCACGGTAGGATGCAGCCCAGAGCAGCACTGGGGAAGGGAGGGACCGTGTGTGTGCATGCGTGTGCATGCGTGTGCATGCTCAAGCATGCACGTGTGTGCTCCAGCATGTGCGTGTATGTACGCTCAAACCTGTATGTGCATGGGTGTTCAGGTGTGCTAGAGTGCGCACATGCGTGTTCCAGTGTGCACGTGTGCTCCAGCATGTACGTATGCTCAAGCGTGCACGTGTTCAAGCATGTGTGTGCGTGTATTCGTGCGTATGTGCTCGAGCATGTGTTTGCATGAATGTTCATGCCTGTGTGCTCGAGCGGGTGTGTGTGCAAGCACAGGCATGAAAGCACATGTCCATCAGCTTGCAAGTCGATAAATCATGCCTAACTGTTGAAAACCACGCAGCAGCATGACTGAGCACATTATCGAGAGCAGAGACCCGCTATCCAGAGATCTATAGGGTCAGAAGTGGCTAACTCTGGGGAGAGGAAGAAGGGACAACTCTTCTGTCTCAAACAACCTTGTAGGGCTCATTTATTCTCCAAACTTTAGACAGATATCATCTTAGGATACAAAGCTTCACTTGTAAGATTCCAATCAGATCATCATCCAGAAAGAGGAGTCTGGAAACAGAGTAGGGTGGACAGGCTGCGGGGGTGTCTGCCTTGAGCGGACGACCCGGGCAGGGACCCAGCACTCTCCTCAGATGTCTGGAGGCGGCCCCAGAGTCACCGTGTTGTCCTGGGGGGCTACCAGGAGCCCAGGCAGGCACCCGGGAGGCCTAGGCACACCTCCGCAGATACACCCTGGGGGCCCACAGCGCACTGGGCACTGCATCCAATGTGAACAAGGTGGGCCTGGTCCCGGCCTCGGGGACGTGAACGTTGGTTGGGAGCCAGCCAGAATGTCCTGCGAGAGGGCTCCACCAGGAGGGCGCAGGGACCCGGGGGGCATGGCTAGACCCCAGACTGGGCGGGCCTGGCAGCCCCCCGAGGAAGCAGCCCAGCGGGATCCAAGCCAACTGGACTTGAAGGGAGAGGCACAGGGGCGGCTCTGGGAGGATGGGAGCACACAGAATGCCCGGGCCGACTAGAGGAAGTGACAGAGGCTGGGACTCTCCCAGCCCAAGAGCTCTCCACGCACCCAGTGCAGGCAGGGCAGCAGAAAGGGGCAGAGGGGCCACGGGGCAAAAGCAGGCCGGGGGGCCTGCCCTCAGCTGTGTCCCGGCAAGCAAAGGGCAATGAACAGTGGGTCTACCGAGGCAGGAGAGAGAAAAGACCCGCAGCCTGCCACCTCGTCTGACTTGCAGTCTCATTTTGCTGTGCCCAGAGCACGTGTTGCCGGTGTTTGCTCAGTGGACCGGGAGGTGGAGGCTGCCCCAGTACCAGAGCCACAAAGAGGCGCCCAGCCCGAGGGCCAGAAACACGGAACCCCAGCACCTGCCCTCTGCCCACTGCTCTGCGCCCGAGCCCCTGGGGGGCCTGGAACCCAGCAGCGCCCCCCGCCACAGGCAGACGGTGAGGGGCCGCGGGCACACAGCCAGGCCCCCCCAGGTGCCCTGTGCCCCGGCCATGCCGGCAGCTTCCTCCACGCTGCTCCTGCTCACCCACCCGCAGCTGCACAAAGGCCGTGGCAGCCCCCCATGGCCTGGGTGGGCGGAAGCTGCAGCAGGGCCAGGCCGGAGGGCTGGGCGGATGCTGACGGGCTGCAGGGCCCAGGAACGGCCCAGGACGCCCTCAGAGCTGTGGGACGGAGGCCATGGGAACAAGGTCGGCTCCCTAGGCAGCCTCCCACCAAGCGGCTTCCTTGAGCCAGGCCTGCCAGCCTCCTCCGGCCTTGTGGCCCCGGGCTGGCGCCGGGCTCTTCCCCGGCCACCTCCCCCTCCCCCCCCCCCCCCCAGCAGCCTGAAGGGAGCCATCCGTCCCTGTACTGCCCAAATCCTGCTCTGAGGGCAGCAGAGGAAGCGGACGTGCCAGGGAACGCCCCAGCAACGCAGCCCTGGCCCCAGGACAAAGGCCCTCGGCCCAGGAGGAGGGACAGACTGACAGTGGGACGCCTCTGGACCCCGGTCAGGAGGGAGCACCCGGATACAGCTCCAGGCTGGGGTCCAATGACCTGGGCGCCAGGGCCAGGGCTAAGACAGGGCAGGTTCTGCCCCGGACAGGCTCCCAAGCGGGACACAACCCTGCCTGCAGCTTTCATCCATCAGCCTGGGGCTCTCAGGGGCAGTGAACTCCCGAGACGACGCTGACCTTCCTAGAAGCAGACATGGAACAGTATTTTCTAGACTAGGGTGCCCTAGAACAGGCCCTGCTCCCCTCCAGCTGAAGGGGACCCCAAAGATGGAGAACAGGTCCTTCCCAAGTGGGGTCCGTTTCCATATCTGTAACACGGGCACTGCCCGGCGGGATCAGAGGGAGGAACAAACCGGTTCATCTCGGGTCTTCATTCAGTGGACCTGACCTGCACCGTGAAGGGGACACAGCAAAATCAGCATCACACTGTGCCATCTGCCCTCAGGGGCCTCATGCTCCAGCTGGGGACAGACGAGGAGGGATGACGCACCATCATGGGGACCTCCATCCCGAGCACCCTGCCTCAGAGCCACCCAGACCTCGTCCTGCTGGCAGCCCTGGGGACCTGGCCCTCAGGCCTGTGCTCTGGCCTGGGGTGCTGTCCTTCACCCGAGTCCTCCCTCCTCTCTGCCCCACACCAACCCTGGGGCTCACCCTGCTCTCCCTCCCCTGCCCTTCCTCCCCAGCCCTGCACAGCCACAACCCTGCTTAATCCGGCTTTCGAGGTAAGACCTCACGGGGTCCCCGCCCACCCTCCATCCCGTCCTCCTCTGGCCACGCTGCCAGGCCACAGCCCCGATCACGGGGTTATTCTGCTGCTCTGCAGCTCTCTGTCCTTTCTGTCTCCACCCCCCTGAACCAGAGCAAGCCGAGCAGGCTCGGAGCAGCGTGACATGACGCAGGCCATACCCAGAAAAGTGCGTGACACACAGAGCAGCAAACAGGCCCTGGTGTTCCTCGACGCCCTCTGTGTGCGGAGCGTCGGCGGGGGGAGGCAGGCTCGGAAAAGAGCACGGCGCTCCAGAAGGAAAGCTGGCTGTCCCCCCACCACCACCACCCGGATCCTCCTGCTGAGAACCACCATCCGCTCACCTGGTCACACGCGAGGCCCCACCGAGGAAGCCCACAGAGAGGACACCTGCAGCCCGCACCACCCTGCATGCTGTTCCACCTGGGCCCCAGCCGCCAAGCCCAGGAGGCCCAGGCTGTGTTGCTTAGAGACCACAGCGCTGCCCCCAGGGAGGGCAAGGCTGGAGCCAACAGAGATGCCCGGTCCCACCCACACTGCTCCAGGTGGATGCTAAGCCGCCCAGGCTGCCTGATGATCAGAGGGCCAGGCGGACACCATGAGTCAGCCCCTGCAAGAGCCATCAGGGGGGACTGTCGCCATCTGGACCCACTCTTCCCTTCACGGGCTGCTGCCCACGGGCCCACCAACATGCTTCAGCCACACCAACATGCCCGCATGGGTGCTCGAAAGCCAGACCAGCCCAGAGACCCTGGATGAAGGCCTCGACATCACAAGACCAGGCTACCCAACAGATCCGGCACCAAGTCCGCTCACACCTGGCAGCAAGACGGGACTGTCACGTGGAAGACGTCTGGGACGTGTGTGGTCGCGGGGGCCTCGGAGGAGGACAGACGGCAGTTGTGGGTTCATGGGAGCAGTGGAGTCCCCTGTGCCGGGGGCTCCCGGATCTAATCAAACCCCGATTTTTAAGATGAGAAAACTGAACTCACAGAGAGAAAGTGACTTCTTCCAAATCACAGACACAGGCAGGATCTAGGAGCAGACCCGCCAACCCACCGTCGCTGCAGCTGCTCCCGCCCACCCTTCCCCGGCGCAATCTCGGCAGCAGGCACCAGGCTCAGGTCCACGTCACGCGGGTCCCCCTGCCGGACCACGAGCCCCTCCCCCGCCCCGCCCCCACCCCGGCATCACCTCTGCCGCGGCGGGAGCTTGGAGTCACCTGCGTGAATTCCATTCTCACAGTCCAGACACGGACATGTGCACGCACACAGCACCGTGCACACGGCTGTGTGTGTGACGGTCATGACTGCCCAGCTTTGCCCCCACACGGCCGCTCACAAGCTCTGCCCCGTGAACACGAACACGACCCTTAGACGAGAGTGTCGCATCTGCGGGACTTTCCCAACTGTGAGCGCCACACCGTGCACGCGTAAGACACCATGTAGCCAAGGACCAGGGAGGGTCGCAGCTGCGGCTCACGGTCAAGCCGTCCAGAAGGAAACGTGTGTGTGCGCACACGCGGACACACGGAAGGAAGAGCCACTGGGGGAAGGGTGCTGTGGTGCGCGCAGGATGTCTGTTAATCTGGTGACTCTTCTTTAAATCTAGAATTATCACGTCCAAAAATATTAAGTTAAAAATAAAATTAAAACTCACTGGAGATTTTTTTAAATCCTAGAAGTAAATCTGTACGAAAGGTACAGAATCTGTACACCAAGAACTGAAAGCGTCACGAACAGAAAGTGAGGTGCACGGAAGTGAGCGAAGATGCCCCGTGTCCGTGGTCGGGCGCTCGAGACTGCGGGGATGAGGGCTCCAGCGTCGGTACGGACATGTTCTAAATGCTTCCTAAAACCAAGAAGTCCCTCCCATTTTAAACAGAATCTATTAAACACTCTTAGAGAAAAAAAGAAAAAAGAAAAAACTAAAATTAAGAAATTTCTAAAAAAAAACCCAAACAGTGAAAACACTGCATAAGAACATCAATAAGATACATTTAAAGCAGTGATCAGAGGAACTTCATAACACTAAACGTTTCGTGACAAAAGGTGAAAGCAAACTGATTCCTCAGCTGAAAGGTTTAGGGGCACATAGCACCGTCTTCTGAGAGCTGCTTACCGAACGCCCGCCGAGCGCGGAGGGCGGCGCGCCAGGAACGATGTCTGCTTGTGTGGCCGTCGCCTGCGTGCCCTCGGTTGGGAGCGTCCGCGGCCGCGCCGTCTGTGACCACAGCCCCTGTGAGCCCAAAGCAGCTCTCACGCCGGGGAGGCCACGCCAAAGCGACCGTGCGGGAACACAGCCATCTCTGAGACCCGCCTCATCCCCGGATCCCCCTTCCCGCGAGCTCAGTTTGATTTTCTGTCATTCACAGCCCAAGATACTTTAATTAATACACCTACGCTTAAAAAAAACGTTTAAGAAAAACAATATAATAATCCAAAAGTAACCAAACAAAAGAAACAATATAAATAAAAGCAAGTATTAATGAGGTAGAAGATAGAAAAACAGCAGACCTAATAAAGCAAGATCTCATTTTCTAAAATAATACTAACGAAGGAGACAGCCGGTAGCTAACGCACTCAGGAAGAGAGGGAGGAAGCACGCCTGTGCAACATGGAAAATTCAAAGGGAAGAATCATCCCTGAACCAGAGCAAAGGTTAAGGGAGCCTAAGGCCCCACTTGCAAATCTCTATGCAAATCAGTTGTAAAACCCCAATGAAAGGGGTTATATCTTAGGAAGTGAAGTTTACCGAAAAGTGACCCATCGGAGGCAGCCTGAACAGACGAGTCTGGAGAGAAGAAATAGAAGCAGTTATCGTAAAGCCACCCACAACGACACCAGGGCCAGACGGCTGTGCGGGGGATCCCGCCACATTTCCAATGCTCCGTCAATTATTCCAGGGGGCTGACGATGAGGGGAGGCTTCCTGATGCTTTTTAATGAAGCGTGTAGAAAATCGGTCCCAAAACCTGATAAACACAGTCCAAACACAAATGGCGAACCACTTTTGCCCCGATGCAAAAGCACCAAATAGAATCCTAAAGAACAAAATTCAGAACCCCAGTTGCTTATTTTCCCAGGACTGCAAAGCATATTCAACGTGAGGAAATCCACTAGCCAAACAGACCAGACTACCTAACGGACCAAAGGGAAAGGCTTACAAGCTCCCCACAGACGCCAACCACATTCCTGACGCAAGCACTGGAGAACGTTCTGGAAATGATGAAGTAAATACCCGTTAGCGAAAAGGTCCGGGAGGGGGCACGGGCGCCTCCACACCCGTCACCACCCAACTCCACTCCGGGGGCACCGGCCAGGGCAGCTGGACGGCAGGGGTCATCGCGACACGACAGAGAGCTGGAAGCGACGGTCCCTCTTTGTCACGGGCACAACGGCACACTCGCCAAACCCGAGTCGCGAGTTCGAGTGTACAGAGAAGCTCACGTACAGAGAGCAGCAGCCTCCGCACACGCAGACGCCCAACGAGACGCCGGCCGGCAGAGAAACCCCGTTTGCGACGGCAACAACGAAGTCTGAGCGCCTGGGAACACATTTCCACGCATGTGAACGGACACAGGAAGCATCGTTCACGGGAAACTTCAGAATGCTCCAGGAAGAAAGGCAGATCTGCCCCCACGGAAAGACATGCCTGGCTCTCGGACAGGACCACCCAACCTCACGAAGACGTCCATTCTCCACCCTGACCAAAACACCAACAAGCCTCCTTCCAGAGCTCAGCAGCCTGACGGGGAGTTCCCACGGGAAAGCCACAGGACAAACGATATCCTGGACAAGAGCAAACAGAACCCCTGAAGGACCCCTCTCCCCAGACCTGCGATGTCCCAGAGAAGGAAGCGCTGGTGCGGGCTGCGACACCGTGGGTCCAGAGCACAGCCCACTGACCAAAGGGATCCCACACAGAAACTACACGTGTGTGACTCCACCTTGCAGGACTGCCCAGAAGAAGCAAATGCATGCGAACAGAAAGCACACAGGTGCTTGCCAGAGGCTGGGGGCAGAGGGATCTGCTGTCGGACCGCTCAGGGGGAGAAAGACCGCTCGGAGGTGTGCGGTTTCTTTCAGGCTGACGGAAATGTTCTGGAATTAGAGAGTGATGGTGGACACACAACTGTGAACAGACCAAAACCGCCGAACTGTCCATTTCCAAAGGGTGAACTTCAGGGCATGGGAAGTCTACCTCAGTAAACGCCAGAAAGCTTCCATAACTAAAACTCTATGCGTGAAAACATAAACCAGTGGAATGAGAAAGTCTGAAAACAGACCCAGGATGTAATAAATGGGGCAACTCAAATCAAAGCAGGCTCGTCTAACAAGCGGTGCTGGGACATCTGGTCAGCCGTGGCGGACGACAAAGGGGTCCAGGCCCACCACAGTAAAAGAACATGTTCCAAATGGATCATGGCTTCTGGGTCCAAGATCAAAGGGTCTGAGGAAATTAAAAGGTGGGCTCCTGTAACCGTGTGCAGGGAAGCTTCCTAGGCAGGATGCAACATCCCAATGCTGCAAAAGGAAAGACCACCCACGTGACGGACACCCGGACTTCTCCTCACCCGGGCCTCTGAGAGCAGGCGCTGCCCACGGCCCAGCCCCCCAGGGATGCTCGGGGACCACACGGGCTCCCTGCAAAGGCCTCAGAACGTCCTCTAACTGGAGTAAGTGCTCCAGCCACTTCCCCGCTCTCTGCTGTCACAGGGACGTTCGCCAAGGCCAGTCGGCTTGTCTTGTGGGCTTGTCGGGGCTCAGCCCCCACCCCTGCATTGGTTTCTCCCTGCTCTTCTCCCCTCCTCTGCTCCTTCAGGCCGCCTGGCCACTCGGACTCCCACCTTCTTCCTGACATTTCCCTCCTTCCCCTGGCCATGGCACCATGGGGAGAAAAGAGAGGGGAGGGCAGGCCCCCAGGACTGGCTCCTGGGAGGAGCACGTTCTGGTCTTTGAAGTGGCCGCGAGGCCCAGACCCAGCCGGGACCACGGGGGCTGCTCGGGCCGCCACAGCCCCCGTCACAGGACAGCGCCCTGTCTTAAGGGCCCTGGGAGCCCAACGCCCGGCCCGGCCAGGCTTCACACAAATGGGAGGTGGGGCAAACACCCCACCCAGGAGGGAGGCAGGGGGATTGCAGTGACAACCTGGACTCCCCCCGAAACCCCACCCGACCCCCAACAGGCCCAAGACACCAGGACAGCGTGAAGACAAGCCAGTCACCGCCGCCCTCCAGGAGGAGACCAGGGCGGGCTTCAGAGCTCCTGCCAGGGCTGTCCTTCAGCCACGGGCCCCCAGGACCTGCTGCAGGAGCCCGGGCTGGTGACAGGCGGGAACTTTGACAGCAGGAGACCCCGAGACCACCACGCAGCAGAGGAGTGCTGGCCCGGGTGCACTGCGAGGTCGCCACACCACCAGCCCCTTCTGCCGGCCAGGCAAGGGGAGGTGCGGTGAGGCTGAGGAGGGCGGGGCCAGAGGCGGGGCCGAAGAGGGCGGGGCGCGGTCGAGGTGGGCGGGCCGAGGAGGGTGGGGTCGAGGGGGGAGGGGGCCAAGGAGGGCAGGGCCAGAGGCGGGGCCGAAGAGGGTGGGGATGGGGAGGGCGGGGCGGGGTCGAGGTGGGCGGGCCAAGGAGGGTGGGGCCGAGGGGGGAGGGGACCAAGGGGGCGGGGCCAAGGAGGGTGTGGGGGGGGGCCCCCAGATGTGTTGGGGTGAGAAGGGCGGGGCCAGGGGCGGGTGCCGGGTGGGGCCAGGTGGGCGGGGCTTGGGGGAGCCAGGGCGGAGTCAAGGTGGGGGGCCGAGAAGGGTGGGGCCAAGGAGGGCGGGGCTGAGGAGGGCATGGGCGGGGCAGAGGAGGGGGCAGGGTGGGGCCAGGGGCGGGGGCGGGGCCAGGGCGGAGTCGGGGTGGGCAGGGCCAAGCCTTCAGAGATGGACAACCCAGGCTGAGCCCAGGGCCCTTGGAGCCCAGCGGGCACTGTGACCCCAGCAGGCAGAGACAGACGACAGGGAGGAAGGGAGGAGTTAGCACACAGGCAGCAGAATGAAACCCCGTAAGATGAAACACCAGACAGAGCCAATCTAGTCTGCAGTGAACGCCGCTGAGTGCAGCAAAGGAGGGGTTTTTAGTTCCAAATCCAGGGAAATGTTAAAAGACTACTGCCCATTCACCTGGGACGCGGCTTCTAAGCACATCACTTCAGAAGCGGGAAATCCATGACCCGCAGGTCCCTCAAGAATTCTTTCAAATGAAAACACTATGAAATGGGAAAGATGCACGGGTGGGGCAGGGGGAGGCCAGATGGCAAGGGGAACCAGTCAGGGCCTCAGCACCCTGCCCTCAGGGGGACTGGGAAGGTGTCTGTTGCTCACAACCACCACCAGATTGTAGCCCACAAATCCACGCCAGACAGAACATGCAGGACAGACACCAGGCAGGTGCCCCAACACCCGGGAGCTCCTGGTCCCCTTCCCCCAGGGAGGCAGCAGCCTGGGTGGAAAGACAAGGCCCGGATTCGAGAACACCAAGCCTCCACGGCCCTGTACTGTGTGGCCTCCCACCAGAGTGGCGCTGTCAGTGGACAACATGCCCAGGCCACCATGCACCAGGCCCTGTTCCACATGCTGCAATACACCTCTTGGGGCTCCTGGGCACCCACAGTGGACTCCGCATCCAGGGGCCCCGGGAGGACACAGGCGGTCTCCCAGCTGCTGAACTGGAGGGACCTGGAAGGGAGGAGGAAGGGACCCCCCCCCCCACGGGAGGCTTGGGACCTGCTCCCCTTTATAGGACAGGGTGTTAGGAGACTGCAGGTGCCACCAAGTCTGAGTCCCCAGTCTGCCTCTGACCAGCCCTGGGGCCACCATAGAGCCACTCCTCCCCCAGTCTGGCACACTCGGTCTCCAGCAGGGCCGCCCAGGAGTGAGTGGGAGAGAGATCAGGGCGTGCTCACCGCTGGGGCCACAAGGAACTCCTGTTCTCCTGCACAGGGAGCCCTGAGAACCCCAAGGCTGGCCCTGGAGAAAGTACAGGGTGAAGGGACAAGTCAAGGACCAGGGGGCCTGCCAGACGCAGGACCCCCAGGGCCACAGCCATGGGCCAACGCGCTTCCGGGGCAAACGGAGACTGTACAAACCCCCCGACAGCCGGCAGAAAGCCCACCTGCCTTCGGGAAGCAGCAGCTTTGGGCCGCCCTGTCAGCACCTGGGCCGGGCAGGAGTGCAGCCAAGACGGGGGTCAAGGAGAAGTGCGCTTCAGTGAGTTCACCACGCAGCCACCGCAGCGGTCTGGCTCAAGCCACAGGCCCTCAGCAAGGACCTGGTGCATGGAGGGGGAGGGAGACTCACTGAGCTCACACAGGCACCAAGGGAGGAGCCTCTCCTCCCAGAACCCGACCCTTCCAGGACCCAGCGCTCAGACAGACCTATGAGCCGCTGAAAAAACACCACGCCAGTTCCTCAGCTCACCATCTAAACAAAAACAATCCAGATGGACTAAAGGGCTGAAGACTTTAAAAATAAATTAGAAATAAAACAGTAAAGCAACCCAAAAGAAAACATCTCCCAAATACAAAAGCAATGTTACACACAAACACACAAGGAATTGGCAGCATATTAAAAAAAGAAAAAACTTTTGTAAATGAAAATGCAACAGCAGAATCAGAAGACAACCAACACCGTAGAAACAGTCACCACAAACAGGACAAAGACTGCTATCGTCCGTACACAAAGCACTTCCGCAGACTGATGTCTGATCACGGTCAAAGGTAACGTAAATAAGCAAGGACGATGCAGGTACCGCAAGGAAGAAATGTGCACAGCCTGCCCTCACGAGAAGCGCCCCGTGAGCAACCACAGGGGGCGCCCCGTGCGCAGCGGGGGATGTGGGGCAGGCTCCCAGCACCAAGCTGCACACGCCCACTGCAGATGGCTGGCAGCAGGACCGCACCCCGCACCCTGCTTGTGCTCCAGCCAGTCAGACAGGAAATACTCAGGAACATTACAAAATATAAAACAAAAGCCAGAAACAACCGAAATAACTGATGATGAAGAATTACATGTATCACATTAGGTACCTAAGGCAGAATATTACATCATGACTTTTAATAGCGTTAAAAGTATATGTTTAGCTGCGGGAGAAATACTCAGAAACGACACTAAAGAGAACAATGAGGCCGGAAGTGCTTCCATCACAGAGTCACCCCGAGGCGCGGGCAGAGCGCGGGTCCCGCCTGCAGGACCCGCCACCAGGGAGACCTGCTGCGCGGCTTTGCGTAAAGACACCCCCGCACCCGGTCATCACCTCCCAACATGAAAACAGCCCAAACACGCCCTAACAGGAGAAGGGACAAACCCCGGCCCGTCCATCCCCCGAAGGGCCGCTGGGCCTGCAGCGACACACAAGGGACATCGTGTCATGCACAGGAAGCCGGACCACAAAGAGTTCGCGTTGTACGACACCACACAGATGAAATCCTAGAACAGGCTACACTCACATCTGGTGCTGGGATTCAGAAGGGGGTGCAGTGGCTGGAAGGGGCACCGGGGACTTCCTGGGGGACCCGATGTTCAATGTGGGTGGCGGTGGCGGTGTCCCGGGTAAACACGGCCACCAAAAGTCACCAAACTGAACCCGTGAGGTCTGTGCGTGCTGCGGCACCTTAGCTCCATCACACTCAAAACTCTGCCCGTGTGCAGACAAAAGACTGGAAGGAACAGATTAACCTGCTGAGTGTCACCCTAGGAGACACCCCGAGACCGGCCGTGAACGCCGCTCAGACAGATGAGCCACCACAGAGGGCCACGCGCAGCTGATTCCATTTGCACAAAATGTCCAGAACAGACGCATCTACGCGGACAGGGCACAAAGTAGGGGCTGCCAGGTGGATGAGGGGTAGGAGTAGGGGGAGACTGCTGCGGGCCGGGGTTCTACCCGAGTGATGAAGATGTCCCGGAGCCACCGCGAGGTGACGGCTGCACAAGGCTGAGTGCGCCAACACTGACCCGTACATGGTAACTAGGTGGACTGCAAGGTGCATAAAGGACACGCCAAAGCGGTCACAAAACCACTCCGAGCACTGTGGCTGACGGGCAGAGCAGAGGGGCCGCGGGCGGGTGAACCGCACTCAGGACCCAGCACCCGGGAGTGTGAGCCCCCGGGCTTCCCAAGTTCTCTGCCAGGGACACGTCACTTCTAATAATCAAGAGAAATAAACCGGATACCTCACTTCACGAAGCAAACACGGGCTGTGCACGAGGGCGCGATGATCGGGAAGACGGGACAGACTCGCGGGGTGGGGGTGGCAGTGCGTGCAGGCCGGCAGGCAGCACTCTCCGGGCCAGCGTGTGTGTCAGCCTCAGTCACCCATGTGTCCCCCAGGCCGGAGCGGCAGGCACGCAGCGAGCGCCCAGGGACATCTGCGGCTGGCGGGCCCGTGGCACTCCAACACTGCACCCAGCCCCGCTTGTGCCCTGGGAGCTGCCCCATGTCCGCAGAACAAACGACCACGGGTGACAGACACATCCGGTCCCTGCTCCTGCCCCACAAGCCTCTGCAAGTGGGCCCACCCCACCTTGTTCATCTCTGCTTCTTGGGAGAGAAAACTAAAGCGCCAACCCAGCTCACTGGGACACTTCACCCCAGCCAGCCACAGCCTGGCCCAGGAGGCGTCCTGGCTGACCCCGGATTCAGTCACCACTTGAGCCTGGCTGGGGCACACGGTGAGCCCTAACCCCGCGTTTCCTAATTCGGTTCTCAGGGACAGACCAGTGCGCCACAGGCCCGTTCAACCCTGAATGCCCTTGTCCCCCGAGGGCCTCTCGACACCCCCAGGGCACTGCGGCCAGATGGAAGAGGGGCCACAGACAAAGGGAAGCAACACCAAGGTCAGCAGCCGGGCTCCCCACCCCGGGGTCCCCACAAGCATCAGCAGCAGGGCTCCCCACCCCGGGGTCCCCACAGGCGTCAGCAGC
>NW_022589721.1:33608738-33638020 GCF_004348235.1 Phoca vitulina
CCCCACCCCGGGGTCCCCACAGGCGTCAGCAGCAGGGCTCCCCACCCTGGGATCCCCACCCAGCCTCACCTCCAGGAGCGGGCTGGCCTCCGCCGCCAACCCTGGGACTAGAGGCTGCTATGGCTCCCCGGGGCCAGAAGACCCTGGCTAGAGACCCAGCCTAGACCACCCACGCCTGTGGAAGTCCCCCGAAACACCTGAGAAGGGCTAGCTGCTCA
This sequence comes from Phoca vitulina, assembly GCF_004348235.1. Taxonomy (NCBI): domain Eukaryota; kingdom Metazoa; phylum Chordata; class Mammalia; order Carnivora; family Phocidae; genus Phoca; species Phoca vitulina. Next base: position 33,608,957 of record NW_022589721.1, read on the forward strand.
GATGAGGGGAGGGGTCCAGGCTCTCCTCCCCTGCATCTGAAGAGCCTCCTCTCTGTCCCCAGGTAGCTCACCAAGCTGCACTGCCCTCCCAGGCAGCCCCTGCAGCCACGGCGGCCCCAGGCCGGGGCCATCTCAGCCACCTCCGCACCACCAGCCCCGGCTCACTCGGTAAATGTCTGCGGATGAGTGACTAACTCCCAAGGCCAGGTGCCCAGGCCCTGAGCCTTCTCCTTCCCAACCCAACGCAGCCTCCGTTTTGGAGGCCCAGTGCCCTCCGAGGAGCCGAGGTGGAGGTCAGGGTGTCTGGAGCGGCAGGGGTGGCTCTCGCAGGCAGGCAGGGAGGGAGACTGAGGGCAGGAGCTTCGTTTCGTCTCCTCCGTGTGGCTTCCCCACAGGAACACCACAGACACAGCCGCTGGGACGGGACAGGCCGGACAAGGCCTCCCCAGACATTCCCACAAGCAGGCACAGCCGTCTCCCAGGTCCTGGGCACATGTGACCGTTTGTGGAGGCCAGGCGGTAAGACTTGCCCAGGATCACCAGGCGACTGGGCAGAAGCGGGACCCCGGCCATCCGTCTGCCAAGACGGCGCCCGCGTGTGGCCAGAGACTGGCTGTTGGAGACAGACAGACAGAGGCCGGCGCACCCTCTTCCCACGGCATGCTGCCGCCTCAGGCCGGCGGGAACCCAGACCCCTGCCTGGGGGAGGGCACACCAAGAGAGATGTGGGTCAGTCATGACCGCTGATTTTGTTTTCTTCAGGGGGAGAATTGGCTGCAGGCCGGGGCCAGTCCCCTCCCGCAGGTGACCTGGGCACACACCCTCACCTCCCTAAGCTTAGTGCGTCTGGCCACAGAGACCCCGGGTCACAGAGCCCCAGTTCCTGCCCACACCCACTCTCAGGCCGCCATCCCCGACCCACTTCTTCCGCCCCCCATGTACACCCAGGCCAGATGCTCGGCCCCACGCGCCCGTGCGCACCACAGAGCCCGAGGCAGAGGAGGGCCAGCTGGGGGAGCTGCAATGGCATGCCTCGGGATGTCGTCATAGCAACCAGGCCTCCGCGTCACACCGGTGCCAGCCAGGACCCCAGCCACCTCACAGAACAGCGCCCAGAACGGGCCACGGAGAAACAGGACTGCTGACGGCTCCAAGGGGCGCTCAGGACGGCAGCCACGCATGCCCCTCTCTCTCTCCACCTGCCGTGCCGCCCCCACCCCACCCCTCCCTCCGCTCCTTCAGGAAGGCCACAGGAGGCCAGGCTTCCAGGCCTGGCTCTGCCCACTGCCCAGCGGCCTGCTCCAACCGCTGAGCCCTCTCCCAGGACGGGGGCAGCAAAGGAGCAAGAAGACAGCCCAAGTCACAGGAGGCCAGCGAGGAAGGACGGCCACGGGCACCAGTAAGAACATTCCACAAGACCACAGAGCCCCAGGTCCCCTCGTGTGTGGCCAGGTGCAGAGGGGCTCCCTGATGGTGCTGCTGAGTCCCCACCCCGGTCGCAGGGCACACACATAGAACTGTGCTCCTGACGGCACACCCTGTATGACCCCACGCCCGGAGCACCTTCTTCCTTGGGGAGGGAGGATACGGGGCAGTGGGGGCACTCAGCCCCATGTAGGTGAGCAGAGGAGACACGGGCCTGGGCGGCTTCTCCCAGTAGGCACCATCACACCACCATCGACAACGTATGTGTCCAGGGTGCGGCTTTGCCCCGGGTCTTTGCCCCGCTGGGAGCAGCACCAACAGCAGGATGACCCTACCAAGGTTGCTGCGTCCGACCACCAGGAAGCCTCCCCGGGCACTGGCCCTGCCACCTGCCATCACCCCCTGCCACCTGCCATCACCCCCAGCAGCAGCGTCTTGTCCCCATGAGCCGGCCACCGCAGGGCCACCACCCGGACCACGAGCACCCCGTCCTCCCTCACAGCAGGGTGCAGTGGTGCTCAGGGATGGGAGGCTGGGAGCAGCTTGTTTGTTGTTTTAACGGGAATAACTTTAGCAGGTTACAACTAAGGAGGAGAGGACCCTCGCTACGGGAAGGGGGCAAGAGCTGGAGCAAGGTCTCAGGGAAGGTGGGGGGGTGGGGCCATGGCAGAGTTAAATCACAGAGGGGTAGGGGCAGGCAGCAGGCATGGGCCAGGCCCCCAAAGCCCACACTCTTCACCACAGCACTGAAAATGCAGACCCACCTAAGAGGGGCCGCCTGGCGAAAGGAGAGCTTTCCCTCACCCGCCCCACAGCCCTCCCCTGACTGCACACCCCACCTGCTGGTAATGAGTGCCAGGACAGCCCTGCACCTCCGGCCGCTCGCCCCTGGGGTCTGCAGGGAGGAGGCATCCCTGTGGGCAGGACGGGCCGCCCAGGACGAGGCCCCATTGGGGTCAGAGGCTCCTGCAGGGACACTCTCGAGCTGTCCACGGTGCTGAATGCAACAGGCCCACGCCAGCCGCTGGACCATCCTCTCTCCCAGCCTGGGCTCAGCCCTGCAGGGCTGGGAGCCTGCCATCCTGGGAGCTGGGGTGTGCATGAGTCCTCAGCAAGTGTCAGCACCAGACGCATGGGGACCACACTGTCCTGTTGCCCTTCTCACAGTTCTAGATTACTGAATAGGAGTTTTTCCTACTTCCTTCTAGAAATCACATTAAGATGATGAGGAGAATGAACCCCCAAAAGTAATCAAACAAAAATTTAAAAGCTCAGACATCGCATTTAGAGAAAGCAGGAAACAAATACAATTTGCAGGCCCCACAACATAGGTACAGGCTACCGAGAGCAGGTGAAGCTGGGCACGGCCCTTGCAGGAGGACACACGGTATGCTCGTGGCTGTGGTGGGAGGTCTCGGAGAGCACCTGCCAAATACGTTCCCTGGGCACTATAGGCTGACCCGGAACCACCGAGAGCAGAGCTGGGCAAGTAGGGCTGGGGTCAGGGGCCCCCAGAGAGGTTGCTCAGGCTGCAGCAGAGGAGAAGCTGGGACGACAGAGAGCTGCCCAGACAGGCTCCCCTGTGGGACGGGCTCCCCCACGGGGACGGGATCCGCCGCGGCACGGGCTCCCCCGCGGGGATGGGTTCCCCCGCGGCGATGGGCTCCCCCGTGGCACAGGCTCCCCCACGGGACCAGGATCCCCCGCGGCACGGGCTCCCCCACGGGGATGGGCTCCCCCGCGACGATGGGCTCCCCCGTGGCACAGGCTCCCCCACGGGGCCAGGCTCCCCCGTGGGGCCAGGCTCCCCCGCGGCACGGGCTCCCCCACGGCACGGGCTCCCCTGCGGGATGGGCTCCCCTGCGGGGACGGACTCCCCTGCGGACGTCCATCTGCCTCTGTGGCAGCAGCTGAGGAAGGAGCCCCCAAAGGCTGCTCACCTCTAGGTCCCCATGCCCCGCCTCCTGAAAAGTGGGCAGGGAGAACTCTTACAAAGAGCTGATCCAGAAAAAAAACAATTCATTCCAAAATGAACAATAAATTCTCAATAGCCAAAATAATACTGAAAAAGAACAAAACTGGAGGTATCACACTTCCTGATTTTAAAACTTACTATAAAGCTACAGCATCGAGACATTGTGGTGTTGGTGTAAAGACAGACACACGGACCGGTGGCGCAGAGCAGAGAGCCCAGAAACACACCGTCACATGTGTGGTCGAATGATTCCAACCAGGGCCCCAGGACCACTCAACAGGTCAAGGACAGTCTCCCCAACAAATGGTGCTGGGACCCTGGACATCCACGTGCAGAAAAACGAAGGTGGACGCTTACCTAACACCATACACAAAGTCAATGCAGAAAGAGATCAAAGACCTGAATGAAGGAGATGGAACTGTAAAACTCCAGAGACAAACACAGAGCAACAGCTCCGTGGCACCGGATGTCGCTGTGGCTGTTCAGGTCTGGCACCAAAACCACAGGCAAGAAAAGAAAACATAGATAGATCGGACGTCATCAAAATTAAAGAGTTGTGTGTGTCAGACACACCATTAGCAGAATGAAAAGGCCGCCTAGAGAACAAGAACGGATGTCTGCAAAGTGTATCTGATAAGGGATTAACATCAGGAACATAAAGAAAGTTCCTGAGACCCGACAACAGGAAGAACAAACAGTCCTATCCCGTGTGGGCAGAGGGCCTCGCCCACTCCCTCCGACGGCTGGCAGACACTCCAACACACGCTCCACATCACCCGTCGTCAGGGAAATGCGGACCACAGCCCCAAGACACCACCTTGCACCCAGCAGGACGGCTACTGCCAAAAACCCCAGAAACCAACGAGTGTTGGCGAGGACGTGGAGAAGCCGGAACCCTCGTGCGCTGCCGGTGGGGGTGCGAACGGGTGCAGCCGCTGGGGACAACAGTGTGCGGGTCCTCTAAAGAAGTAAAAACAGTATTTCCATATGATCCAGCAACTCCACTTCAGGGCAAAAACCCAAAGGAATGGAAGGAGGGGACAGAAGAGATGTCGGTACGACCATGTTCACAGAGCGTCATTCACGGCAGCAGCGGGTGGGAGACTCCAGTGTGGACGGACAGACGGATGGACGGACAAGTGAAATGTGATCCATCCACGCTGGCGGGAAGGACATTCTGACACCTGCTACAGCACGGACGAACCTTGAAGACACCATGCGAAATGGAAACAGCCAGACAGAAGGACCAATGCCATACGACTGCACTCATGTGAGGTCCCTGGAGGCATCAGAGTCTGAGACAGAGAGCAGATGGTGGGGCCAGGGGCTGGGAGAGGGGCACGGGGAGCGGGAGTGTAACGGGGACAGAGTGTCAGTTTGGGAAGATGAGAAAGTTCTGGAGATGGATGATGGTGATGGTGTCCCAATGTGAATGTGCTTAATGCCCAGAACCACACACTTAAAAACGGTTATAATGGGGACGCCTGGCTCAGGCAGCAGAGCGTGTGACGCTGGATCTCGGGGTCATGACTTGGAGCCCCATGTTGGGTGCCATTTACCTAAAAAAAAAAAAAAAAAAAAACCAGGGCACCTGGGTGGCTCAGAGGGTTAAGCGTCTGACTCTTGGTTTCAGGTCAGGTCATGACCTCAGGGTTGTGAGATCGAGCCCCGGTCAGGCTCCTTGCTCAGTGCAGAGTCTGCGGCACATTCTTTCCCTGGCCCTCTCCGGCCGCTTCTGCTCCTCCCCCTGCTCACGAGCACGCGAGCACACACACATGCACTCTCTCTCAAATAAACAAATAAAATCTTTTAAAAAATGGTTATAATGGTAAACTTCATGTTATGTGTATTTTACTGCAATAAGAAAAAAGATTTTAAGTTTCTTAAAAAGAACAGTGAGAGAAGAATAGCCTAGCACTGACCCAGAGACACTAAGGGTGGGGGTGAGGGACACGGAACACAGCAGTGACGCCTTCCAAGAGGTGAGGGACACCCACACCCCAACATGAAGCAGAGCAAGAGCAGTTTGCCCAGAAACGCAGAAGTAACAAGCAACTACACAGGAAGTCGTCAAAGCAGAGCTACAAGAGCTCGCTCAGAGAGAGAACCTTGAGCGGGCACAACTCAGAAAACAAAGGAAAGAGAAGCATCACAAAGGACAGAAACGGGAGCAATGTCACCCGGAGGGAAGAAGAGACACGAACCAGCAGGCTTGGGGCCGCTGCAAAGTGACACCCCGAGTCAGGAGACAGTGGAGGGGCCGCTACAGGACCCACAGGAACGATGGTCAAGGACTCCTTCAACGGGCACCTCGCCCCCCACGCCCAGAACACGCAGGCCCCGGCTGAGCAGCCATTCTGAGACAGCATCTGCAGGCGTCCGAGGCGACAGGGGAACGTGATCTAGAGGGCAGGGAGCACTTAGCACACGTCCCTGGGGGTGCAAGACAGACAGACGTGGGGCTGGACTGACCAAACGCAGATAACATGCCTGACTCTGGAGAAGCGACTGGACGAGTAAACACGGAGGGAGAGGACAGGAGAAACAAGCAGCCCATCGCCTGGTCAGTAAGAACTCCCAGCCAAAGCATGTCATTTACAGCTGGCATTTCCCTAACAAAACACAAGTATTAGCACTACGAAGGGAAACACGCAGAAAGGGAATGAACTACACTGACTACAACCTAGTGAGGGGAAGAACACAAAGCACAGAAAGGTCATCAAGCCCACAGAAGGGGCATGTGTCTCTTCCTGCAGCGGAGCAGATGACCACAAATTTGGCAGCGAGAGCACACAGATCTGCCATCTCACAGTTTCTGCAACTCAGGAGTTGGGCTGGGCTGCCTGGGGCTCTGGGAGTCATCCTGGAGCCCGGCTGAACCAGGTCCTTGCAGCCAGAGGGCTGAGGTCATGCCTTCTGCGCTGGCCGTCAGCTGGTCAGCCCGGGGCCAGAGGCTCCTCTGTGGCCCTCGCACCCGGCCCTGTACCTCAAATCCTTCCCACCCTTGGAATCTCTCTCACGTCTTGCTGGAGAAAGTTCTCTGCTTTTAAAAAGGGCTCAAATAATCACTTTGAGCCCCCTCCACCCTGATAATCCAATATAAGCTCTTTTAAGGACCACAGCCTGAATTACAGCTGCAAATTCCCTTTCCGCCATGTACCAGAACGTGCTCACAGGTTTCAGGGGTGAGGGCGGCTCTTGGGGGCAAAGGGTTGGGGGAGGGGTGAGGGCAGGGGGAGATAACGTTCTGCCTATCACAAAGGGTCCTTATAAGTGGCCCCCACAGACGGAGTGCTAAGGGCATTACATGAGATAGCATGACAAAGGTAACACTGAAGACAGATACAGACTCTCCTAAATGTCAGAACTATATAAACTTTAAAAAAAGAGAGAGAAAAAGAAAACACACCAGATACTAAAAGATATTAAACACACACACACACAACAGAACTAAAATCAAATACATTTAACCTGCCAACTATTGTAAATTACTTTAACTTCTCTAGTGAAATTTTAAAAATAAAAAGACTCTCAGATTGGATCACAAAGCTAAATCTGACTTCATGCGGCAGGTGAGACACATCTGAGGTCATTCAAAAGGGTCAGGGATAAAAGGATGGGCAAAGGCATGCCAGGCAAGTGCAAACCAGAGAAAACACCACAGGTCATGACCCTAAAGCAGACAACATAGAAACGAGACAAAGAAGAGCACTTGATGATACTAACAGGTGCAATTCAGAATAAAAATAAAATAGCTTTAAACAGCTCTGCATCAGGTCACAGAGCAGCCAACATTCACAGGAGACGCAAGGAGAAAGAGACAGAAACGTGCCAACGGCAGACACCACAGCAGAGCACAAGGACAAAAACCAAGGGCTCACGTGACCCAGATGACCCCACTGAGGTGGTACAACGGACTGATACCCACACCAACCTCTGTCCACCCGAGTTAGGAAACAGGTCTCTTCAAGCAGCCGTGAGACAGTGATGAAAGCTGGCTCCGTATCAGGGCCACAAGGAAAACCACATGAAACCCAGAAAAAGCAGTATTCTCTGCTCAAAATGCAATGAAAAATAACAAAACCAATACATCGAAAGACACTTCACTTGGAAATTTTAAAACTTGCTCCTAAACAACTCTTGGACCAAAAACGAAAATACAAACCGAAATTACAGAACTTCCAGACAGCAATGTTATGGAAAACATATCCAATCCAAAAGTAAGAAAAAGCTCTTAAATAATCAAACACTTTTTGGAAAAGAATGTGAACAAATGAATCAAGCATACAATTAATCACACACCTAAGAAAAAGGATAAACTGAGAAAAAGCAAAAGAAGTTAACTGTAAGCAAAATGTGATGAATGAAAAAGCAGAAAAACAGGGGCTCCTGGGTGGCTCAGTCGGTTAGGCGTCCACCATCGGCTCAGGTCATGATCTCCAGGTCCTGGTTTCGAGTCCCACGTCGGGCTCCCTGCTCAGCAGGGAGCCTGCTTCTCCCTCTCTTCCTGCCCCTCCCCCCCACTTGTGCTCTCTTTCTGTCAAATAAATAAAATCTTTTTTTAAAAAAAAGTAGAAAAACAGGAAAATTAATTTAATAAAAACACCCAAAAGCTGAACCTTTGAAGACAAACACAAACAATAAAATAATAACTAGAGTTGACCCTCGAGCAACATGGGTTTGAGCTTCATGGATCTGCTTACACAGGGACTTTTACGCTGCAGCACTCTAAGTGCATTTTCTGTTCCTTTTGGCTTTCTCAATAACATTTTCTTTTCTCTCGATTACTTTATTGTATGAACATAGCATACAATATGTACAACATACAAAATACGTGTTGATCTGCTATTTGTTTATCAGTCAGGCTTCCAGCCAACACGAGGCCATTACTAGTTAAGTTTCTGGGGAGGTTCAAGCTACACGCAGATTTTCGACTGTGCAGGGTGTCAGCATCCCTGGACCCCGTTTCATTCAAGGGTCAACTGTCCTAGCTAACGCAACCAAGCAACAAAGCGAGCAAAGAAGAAGAAAATAACCACAGAAACCAAGCAAATTAAAAGAGTCATAAGAGACCATTTTACTCCAGTCTACATGAATAAATGTGACAACCTGGATAAGACCGACACTTTCCTAGGAAAATGTAATTTATAAAACTGACCCCAAAAAAGAAAATTTAAAAAGAACTCTCTTCCTCAAAACAAAAACAAAACAAACTAACAAAAAAGCACCAGGCCCCCACAGTTTCACAGGGGAGCTCTACCCGCCTTTTAAAGGCTAGGGAATTCAATGCTGTTCTACTGTTCTTTTTTAAAAACAACCAGTGCAAAGAATGTCAAAACTGAGTAACTACAGAAAGAACATTGCTGAGTTTCTGCAAATAAAAAAAAAAAAAAGAAACTGTTCTTAGAACACATAAGATTTTTTTTTCTTAAGATTTTATTTATTTATTTGAGAGAGAGAGAGCATGAGCAGGGGGAGGGTCAGAGGGAGAAGCAGGTTCCCCGCTGAGCAGGGAGCCCGACATGGGGCTCGATCCCGGGACTCCAGGATCACGACCTGAGCTGAAGGCAGACGCTTACCCACCACCCAGGTGCCCCTAAGAACACGTAAGATTTCTAAGTTACCTTTATGAATCAACTGCAGCACTGACAGCAAACCCTGGACAAAGCAGACACCAGAAAGAAAATCACCGATCAACTTCACTTACAAAGAGCAGTACACAGGCGCTAAATTAAACATGAGCAACAAGTGTCCAGTGGCCCCTTATGAGAATAACATATCAGACCACATGAAGTACATTCAAGGAATCCAAGAACGCCTCACCATGAGCAACTCCATCATGCATATTTTTGTATCCAAAGAAAGTCCTATGATCATCCCATAGACGATCTTTTTTAAGTAGGACCCATGCCCATATGGAGCCCAATACAGGGCTTCAACTCACAACCCCAAGATCAAGACCTGAGCTGAGATCAAGAGTCGGACACTTAACCGACTGAGCCACCCAGGGCCCCCCCGAAAGATGATTTCTTAAAAGGGAACTGACTAATTTCAGCGGTGATTTTTGCTTTAAAAAAATAAAACACTCAACAGAAGAGGGAAGGACAGGTTCTTGCTTGGCACATGAAACATCCATCTCAGCCCAAAAGATATACCTGCTTGATGAGAAAATGCCAAGAGCAGCACCCAACAGTCACCACTAACACCGTGGTTCGTCCCCATTCCACGGGAGGATCTAGCCCCCAGAGCTGGGTAACAGGCAGAAGCTGGAGTATAAAAACTGGAAGGGAGGGGAGATTGGGTGGCTCAGTCAGTGAAGAATCTGCCTGGGGCTCAGGTCATGATCCCAGGGTCCTGGGATCAAGCCCCACATCGGGCTCCCTGCTCAGCAGGAAGCCTGCTTCTCCCTCTCCCTCTGCTCGTGTGCTCTCTCACTCACTCTATCTTCAAATAAATAAATAAAATCTTAAAAAAAAAAAAAAAAAAAAAAACTGGACGGGAAGGTTAAATGTCACTGCTTGCTAACACCAGAGACCGAAGAACCCACAATAACTAAGTGAACAAGAGAATTCAGTAAGGTAGCGGGGGACAGAGTCTTACACGGAAATCAACAGCATCCACACGTGCTCACGCAGACAGAGCACAGGAAAGACTCCTCACAGTAACAGTAAGAAAGCCTAGACTTCCCGCAAAACAAAGAAAGCATGCCGATACTGGAGAAGAATGCAAAAGGGACCAAACTGAGTGGGAAGACAAACCACACCGTGAACAGAAGTCTTGGATCACAAAGATGTCACTTATCCCTAGTTATGTACAGTTTTAACACAATTCCAACCCAAAACCAATCCAGTTTGGGGGTTCTGGGTGTGTGCATATGTATTTGGTGGAAGGATTGGGTAAAGAACAGACAAGCTAATTCAAAGTCCATATAAAAAGATAAACAATCTAGAACAGCCCCCCCAAAATTATGACAAAACAAGCAGTAAGTTTTCTGAGATATTAAAACATAGTATAAGGGGTTAATAATTAAAATAGTGGCTACAACTGCTCACAGAGACAACAGGAACAACCTATAGAAAACAAATACAGCCAATCTCAAAAAAGAACAAAAAAGTTGGAGGCATCACATATCTTGACTTTAAAATATACTACACAACCACCATAATTAAAACAGTATAGTAGTGGCATGAAGACCAACACAAGAGAACAGAGAACCCGGGAGTAAACCCACACATCTACGGTCAACTGATCTTCAACAAGGGTGCTACAAACACACACGGGGAAAGAAAAGTCTCTTTTACAAATGAAGATGTGCATGAAAAAAATGAAATTGGAGCCTATCTTACACTGTGCACAAAATCACCTCAAAATTAAATATTCAAACATTTGCAAGACCCAAACTGTAGAACTCCTAGAAGAAAACCTCAGGGAGAAGCCTCTGACATCGGTCTTGGCAATGACTCCCTAGAGCACAAGGCAACAAAAACAGAAACAGAGAAGTGGGACAACATCAAACTAAAAAAACTTCTGCAAAGCCAAGGAAAGAAGCGCTAGAGCAAAAGGCACATGAGGAATAGGAGGAAATGTATGCAAACCATAGATCTGATAAGGGGTCAACCTCCAAAACCTACAAGGAACTGCTACAATGCAAGGGTAAAAAATAGTAACACAATTACAAAAAGGGCTAAGGACCCGAACAGACATTTCTCCAAGAGACATACAAACGGCCAACAAGTATATGAAAAAAATGTTCAACATCAGTAATCATCAGGGAAATGCATATCAAAATCAATATGAGATATCACCTCACATCTGTCTGCATGGCGATTATCAAAAAAAAAAAAATGAAAGCTAACAAGCGTTAGGAAGGATGTGGAGAAATTGGAACCTTTGCACACTGTTAATGCAAAATGGCATGGCCACTATGCAAAACGGTATGGAGGTTCCCCAAAAAATTAAAAATAGAGCTACCATATGATCCAGCAATTCCACTTCTCAGTATTTATCCAAAAGAACTGAAATCAGGATCTCAAAGAGATAGGAGCATTCCTATGTTCACTGCAGCATCGGTCACGAGAGCCAAGATACAGAAACAATGTAAATGTCTATCATCAGACAAATGGATGCACACAATGGGGCACCTCCATGGCCTGGAGTATTATTCAGCCTCTAAAAGGAAGAAAACCCCTCAACGTGCGCCAACATGGATGAGCTTGTGGACATATGCTCAGTGAAATAAGCCAATCACAGAAGGACACACACCGCACGATTCCACTGACATGGCGCATCTAAAATAGCCAAATCCAGAGTCAAGAGTGGCGTGCTGGCAGAGTCTAAGGCAGGGAGAAACGGGGAGCTGCTCATCAGCGGGCACAAAGCTTCAGTCAAGCAAGACGAATACGGTCAAGACAGTGCTATGCAGCGCCGCCCCTCCAGTGAGCAAGGCCTAGCGCACACGTGAATTTAAGACGGAAGACCTCATGCTGAGTGGTCTTATTGTTAAAAAACACATTTAAAAAAAATCTGAATACAAATGGGAATTTAGAGCACAACTCAGCTAGAACCTAAAACCATGAGGAAGAAACTCATCATGTCAGCACTTGGCTGGGACTACTGGTAAAATCTGGGGAAAGAGTCAGCCAGACCCCTACCTCACACCGCACACCACGATCAAGGACAAATGACTGAAAACTCTGCAAGCACAGCAGTGAACACCAGAAGAAAACACGGGACCTTTTTAAACGTGAAGAAAAGCAGCCCTTGTTAACGCTATCTCAAAATCCACAGCCATGATCGAAAAGTTGATGAATGCAACCACATAAAAGCTTCTACGTGGCAAATCACAAACAATAACCAAAGCAGAAGGCACATAACCTAATTCACCTGACACTCAAAGAGCTAATTTCCATAATCCATAGGAAAAAGATCAACAACACCGTTTGTAAAAAATGAACAAAGGAACAGAAAGTTCACAAAGAAAATACAAATGGCTCTTTGATATAAAAGATACCAAACCCATTCCCACTGAAGGGAATCCAGATGTGTCCCTATCGAAGCCTGATCGCTGCCGGCGCGGCAGGCAGGGCCCCCCCGGGGGGTGGGGGCGCAAACACTCGGCACACCAACTGTGGAGGCAGTCCGGCGGTGTGCGGCTCTCTGGGCCGGCACCTGCACGTCAAAGCACTCGTCCTACACACATACCGTCCACTTAAACGTGTACAAAGTGACATAGGAACGAGGCTGTTCCTTACGTAACAGGCAAAGACTGAAAATCACCTCGGGTGCCGTCAGCAAAGGGCTGCTGAATTCGTTCCAGCCCCTCCATGCTTGAAGTATTCTGCGGCTGTCAAAAAGAAAAAGAGAAGCTCTCTGTACCAATACAGAAAGGTTTCCAGGACATTTTATTCGGTAGGGGGAGAAATAAAAACCAAGGTGAACAAATCTGTCATCACGTGCCTTGCGCGAGACAAAGGAAAAACACGAACGTCTGCATGTGTGTGTGGCTGACACACGCTCATGCATACGTGGCAGCACGTGTAAGACCGCGAGACCAGCGTCACCCGCGGAGGTGGGGCCGGGCCGGCTGCGAGGCGAGACTCGTTACGTTCACCTGCATGCTCCCCACGTGGCTCTACTGTCGAACTACACGGACCACTCAAAGTACTACACTGCAAGGACACCGGGAGAGCTCCACTGCGGTCCATCCATGCCGCGGAACAGGACGCGGGAATAAAAACCAACAAGCTACCGATACGTGTAGCAACCTTGAGAAATCTCCAGGGAACCACACCAAAGGACAAAACCAGTCCCCAGACGTGACACGCTATAGGATTCCTTTTATATAACATTCTTTAAATGACATTAGAGCAAGGAGGACGGACGAGCAGTTCCCAGGAGTTAAGGGGCGGGGGCAGCAGGCAGGGGGCGTGAGGGGTCCCCTCGGTGATGGAATCCACTTGGACTGCACCCACGCCCGTATCCTGGGTGTGACACCTATGTCACCACGGGGGAAACTGAGGAAGGGTCCCAGGGATGCCCAGAATCATTTCTTACAACTGCTTGTGAACGTACCATTGTCATGAAATAAAAAATTGAAGAATACAAAAATGACATCAGGCTGTCCGTCTCCATGCCCAAGGTCACTCAGTGGACAGAGCAGAGGCCATACTCAACCTGATCTGCCAAGCACCTGCCTCCTGGAACATGAGACCAGAAGGCAGGTGGGCCACCACGGGGCTAATCTCTCCGTGCACAGGGGAATCCCAGGAGGAAAGGGAGGAAGCCCAGGGATGAAGAGTGGTCTTCCAGGGGCACAAGGTTGCCTGGCCCAGTGGTGTGCGCATCAGGAAAGGGGCCACCATCTCCAGTCCCCTCCCTCGGGAAGCAGGGCAACACGGAGCTCCCTGGCCCCTGGAGGTGGAGCCATGGGCTTCCTTCTGGACAATGAGTTGTGAACAAAAGCAACCCAGCTCCCTGCTGAGCCAAGCATTTCATTCCCAGGACAAGACCCCAGAGTTCTTTCCCTCTGGCAGGAAGACCACACATTCCCAACAGCGGATGCTCCCGTCAGCCAGGGGCTCTGACCGCACTGAGCCAGTCCCGCCAATCCCTGGTGGACACGTATCTCTCTGGCTTCAGGCGACTGACACTTGGGGGACGCCTGTTACCACAGCAAGATCTAGCCTGTACCAATAGGACCTCCAGCCACCCAATCGCATCTGTGCCTACATCTGGCCGTCTGACCTCACTCCTGCCAACCTGGCCCTCCGGCACAAAAGACAGAGCCCTGCATGCTGTCTGTGGGGCCCTCTCTTACCACGGCCTCCAGTCCCCTCCGGCAGGACGGCAGAGGTCCGGAAAGGCAGCAGGTGTTCTGCCCCAACGTACCGTCAGACCAAAGGACGCAGGGCTGCAGCCCACAGCGGCAGACGGCTCTGGCCTCTGCTTGCCCACGTGTAACAGGAGGGCTGAACCCGTTTCAGAACTAGGCCTTGTTACAGAATCCCTTCTTCAAACACGTACTCCACAAGGTACAGGGCACACGTGCAATTGGAGCTGCTCTGGGTAAAGGAAGGGGCTGCACGCGGCAGGGCTGACTAGAGCCCCCGTCCCGTCCCCGTGAGCAGCTCTGCACAGCCCAGGCTCCCGGGTGCTACAAGCCAGCACCGGTAAGACAGAGCCCGGACTTCATGGCTGCACACCCTGGGCTCTACCCCCAGCCCTGCTGAGCTCGCTTCTGGCCTTGGGAAAACGGAGTCACGTCTCGCAGTCCAAGAGAAAGGATCCACCCACTGCCCTGCTCTGATCAGTGGCATCAAGACCACCATGTGGTCTCAGGGTCACCGCAGTACTCCCCACACGCCTCCCCCCTGCCAAATGCTCATCTGCTCATGGCAGCCGGGCTACCCATGCCCCAGGAAGCAATGAGCTGCAGGATCTGGAAGACTCCACCCAGCAGCTGTGAGTCACCCTTCCCCCTGCCCCGGCTCCAAGTGGGGATCTCCTTTTGCTCTGAGGAGCGGATATCGTGCCGGTAAAGCACCTGCTCACGGCTGGCCCACCGACGTTCTCGGTGCCCCTCACAGCTTCCTACCACCAGTGCTGCTGGCTAAGAAACATCTCTTTCCAATCACTAGCTCCTGCTTGCACAAGTGTTCACTGAGCACCTATCACGTGCTCTTCCCATCCTGGGGCCACAGAGACAGGAAAGACGCAGTAACCCTGGGGGAGAGCACAGAGAGCCCACCACCACAGGCAGAGAGGACCCGGCCAGGCAGGACTGGAGAGTCTGCAGCCCACCCTGCGCCCTGCCCTCCCGAAGACCTCAAGCCAACAGCAGAGGCAGGCCAACAGACAGAGCAGGCCTCCAGAGAGCAGCACTCGGCCGAGCCTCCGACACGCGGAGGAGGTCACCAGGTGGGGCTGGCACCGGCCATTTCAGGCAGACGGACAGCGGAGCGGACACCCAAGGGCAGGCTCGGGAGGCCCAGAAGTCGGCCTGGCAGGCTGACCAGAGGCTGGAAGGTGATCAGGTCAAACCGCGAGGAGCTGCAAGAGCCGAGGGAGGGAGGCGGCCGGCCCGTGCGCGGACCAGCGCCCTCAAGGGTTTTCAGCGGAAGAGGCCACACAGCACAGTACCACCCAGCAAGGAGAGCCACGACGTTACGAGTGGACAAAGGAGGCCCCGGCTGGAGGCTGCAGACCAGCGAGAATGCCCGCCCCTACAACTGGACCCTGGACCAGGAAGAGCGAGACCGGACTCCCCTGTGCAACCCTGACTCTCCCCTCCCCACCCGCACTCTGGGCACACTCATCAGCACCTTCGCTGTGGGTGCTGCAGCGGGCAGAGGGAGGTCAGACCTGAGTAATGAGGCCAGCTCCTCATTAGCGCCACTACTGAAAGCCTGTGTGGAGCAGGCAGCCAAGCCCAGGAAGGAGGCTGTTGTGCTGTGTGATTTTAATGTGGGGGAAGACTGATTCTGGGCTGCCGGTTTAAAAACATGTCCCTTTCCAAATC
The DNA here is from genome assembly GCF_004348235.1 of Phoca vitulina. Classification (NCBI taxonomy): domain Eukaryota; kingdom Metazoa; phylum Chordata; class Mammalia; order Carnivora; family Phocidae; genus Phoca; species Phoca vitulina. The sequence continues at coordinate 33,624,874 of NW_022589721.1, forward strand.
CTGGGCTGGAATGGATTACGGATCCCGGTGGAGGGCAGCCAAAGGTAGCTGGGGCAGGAAAGAGTGAGGGTTGCACCCCTCCCTCCTCGTGGCTGGCTCTGCCCAGCCCCTCAGGGTGCCTGACCCCCCGCCCTCCTGTCTTCCCCAGATGCCATCCCACCCCCCTCCCTCACCTTCTTCACCCCCAAAGTCCGGCTTCCTAGCCAGCGCAGGCTCCGTCTACACCCCTCAGCCCACACCCAGGGTCTGGCTCAGGCGACAGAAGAACAGATGTGAACACGCGGATGCCCGAGCTTGGCACCAGGCCCCCAAAGCCCTGAACACGCTGACTGAGTCACAGATCGGGGAGAGCCAGCCACCAGCCCAGCAGTGAGCTCATCGTACCCCCTTCCATCAGCCTCACTGGGCCACCCCAGCCTCTGGTCTCCACGTGCTACTTTGCCCTTTGATACCTGGATTCCCTAAAGCTCTCAGACCTTCGCCAAGCTCTCCTCTAGAGTGAGCCTGATGGCAGCTCGATCTGGGGGAGAAGTCCAGGATTAAGTCTTTCTTAATACAACCACGGCAACGTTCACGGGGTCCTCTAACTCACAGGGCATCCTTCAGGACAGAAGTGCCTCCCGAGCAGTCCCCCCGCACCCCCCTCCACCGCCAAGCAGCAGGGCAGGAGTGCGGGGCAGACGGGCCAGCTCGGGGTGAGCTGGCTCTGCAGCCCGAGGGCTGGGTTCAAATCCTGACCGGTCACTGACGGGCCTGTGCCTCTGGATAAGCCCCCCAGCCCTGGGGAGTCCCCTGATCTGAGGACATAACGAACCAAGCAGGGGCCAGCAGACACCAGCGGTCAACAAGCAGGGCTGACTGCCGCGGTGACCACGTCAGTTCTCCCCTGTTCCTGCTCAAAAGCAGCCCACACCTCGCCCTGGCCATCCAGCAGAGCAGGCGCTCCAAAGCAGGAGCCAGCCCGAAGGTCACTCAGAAGGGGGCCACGGCAGCCTCTCGGGCACCCCCTGGCCCCCATAGCCATCCCTCCTGCCCTGGGCTTGCGTGCCCGCCCCTGCGATGGCGCTGGTGCCCACCCCACCGGGTGGCTGCAGGACCAGAAAGGGCAGGCTCGGCGACACGCTAATGAGGGACATCAGTCAGGATGCCACAGCTAAGACACCGCACGTCTGCAGGACGTCACCGCTTCCGCACCAGGACGCTAACTCCGTCGGGGCTGGGCCCAGTCCCCCTCCCAGGGGAAATCAGACACAGAAAATAAGACCATTTTCCATGGATCCAGTTACAGAAAACAATAAAGGTTTGTTGGGCCAGCGCTGCAGGCTGGGGACTCGTGGGGTCAGCGTGACCACCGGGCTCTGCTCTCCCACGTCCGCCTCGGGGATGGCTGCTCTCTCCCCTAGCGGGAGCTCGGTGCTGCCGGGGCAATGAGCACCCTGCCGCCCCCGTCCCGCGAGGAAAGTCGCAGCGGTCCCCGGCCAGCAATCACTCTGCTGCGGGGGCCTGTGGCGCTGCCGCCACCACCACGGACCCAGCCACAGGCTCCCGAGCCACGGGACCGACAGGCCTGGGCCCCGTGGACTGGGGGAGGGTGCAGGACTCCCACTGCCCGCGGCAACCTCCCACCACAGGCCCCGGCTGTGATCTGCCCCAGACCCCCGCCCCGCCCCTGCAGCCCGTCTCCAGTCCTCCCCCAGCGATCCTCAGCAGGGCTCCCGCCGGGCCTCCCCAGCTCAGGCCCCAGTCACACGGGCCTGTGGGAGATCCGCACTGCCGTGCCTTCCCTCGGGCCCCCTGCTGCCTGGAACGTCCTCCTTCACATCCACCGCCCCGCTGATGCTCGGTTTTCAAGACTCAGCTCAGGCCTCAGCAGCATCCAAGACCCCTTCCCCGATATAGACCTGGACCCTCCAGCCCCACGCACAGTCACACGCACCGTGGGGGCCCCTCTCTACACCCCTCACTGACCCCTCCCTGTGACCTCACTCCCTAACGTGTGCACAGGAGCCTCCCCGGCGAGGCCAGGAAAGCCTGTGGGCAAGACCTGGCCTTCAAGAATCCTTCAGAGCGTTGCCCATCCCACGTGGCAGCCCTGGGCACAGAGACCGTGGCAGGGCCCTGCCAAAGATCCCGTGCGTCCAGCACCTGCCCCAGCACAGCGACCCGGGCAGCCCGCGAACTGGCCCGAGTCCTCACGGGGCTCCCCCAGGCCTGCGGCGGACCCAAGCAGAGCAGGGCTCCCCCAAGCGTGCTGTGGGTTTGAAGCCAAGTGCGCAGTCAGCTTTACCTCACACCTGTCCCCACCAGGCTTCAGGCTGACGGGGACAATCCCGCAGCTGCAACGGGCTTCTGAGGACAGCCCCGGATGGCAGAGAGCGCACTGAACCGAGGGCCCCCGGGAGGCGTCACCGTCCCCGTTGGCTCTGCGGGCTCAAGCACCTGCGGGGTACCAGGTCCGGCTCACGGGCGAGTCCTGTCTTCTCCGCCAGGATGCGGGCCAAGGCAACTACCTCCCCTCCTGCGAGAGGTTCTCCGGGCGCCACGGCGGGGCCAACAGGCAGCGTGGCGCAGCAAGAACGCGGGTTCAGCTCAGCTCCGTCACCACCAACCTCACTCCTTCAACACACAGCAGCCGCTGGCTCCGGGCCTGGGCCACAGGCGGGCAGCAGGGGTGCGGCTCCCAGGTGCAGGTGGCAGGCCGGCGGGCAGCACACGGAGGCTAGAGCCTCTGCCAAGGCCCCGCTCGGGTGCGGGAGCAGCCCCCTGAGCCCCACATTCCTCACCTAGAACCAGGAATGGCAGCTCCGTCGCCCGCCTCACGCACCCAAATGGGAGACAGGTGTTCACGGCAGGGCGCAGAAGCACGGGCGAGGATCCACGCTGACCGAGCAGGGCTGCGGCCCTCGTTCCTTCTGTCCGTTTGCTCCTCTCCCTAGAGGTTCCTGTCACCCAGGACGGGACGTGGCACGGACGCGGGGACTATTGGGGAGCCGGGCAGTGTGGGGCGCTACAGCAGAGAACGCTGAATCCAAGAGGAGGCCCATGTCTGGAGCACCAGTGAGTCTGTCACGAACCACACGAACCAGATTCTCACAGAGTAAATCACAGCGGGCCTGGGCCTGCAGGCTAACTCCACTCGGAGCACACAACGCCGCTGGAACAAACCCAGGAGCCACAGACACACCTAAGCCGTGGCCAGCTGTCCACACAGGAGTCAGAGAAACAAAACGCCCAGGCCTCGGAAGCCGCCACATGTCCCGCGCTGAACGGATGCAGTCTCAGGACTGCGCAGTGAAGGGACTCAGGGCAAGTTCCCTTTTCTCTGCCCGGTTCTTCACCTGTTCTGGGGGCCTTGACCTGCTGAGCCCCCGGGCTCACTGTGAGGATGAGCTGAGCCCAAGCCTCAAGTGCTGAGGACCAGAGCCTGGCACCAGAGTGCCACGTGAGTGTGGCAGGGATGATGAGTGCCACCACCGCCAGGATGCCCACCCACCCTTTCTGGCCAACCAAACCTCGCCCTGCTGCCTGGCTCAGCTCAAATCCCAAATCCTAGGAAGACCTCCCTTCTCTGGGACCCGTAGCACGAATCTAGCCCTTGTCATTAAAGGCTCGGGACATGCTTGGTCACAGTTGGGAGTCTTCTCCCCCAGCTGGAAGGTAAGTTCCACCTCCCTGCCTCGAGCTTCCCCACATCCTGAACAGACCCCCAGCCGCAACTGCATTTCTCACCATGTTCTCCGTGCTGTTTTATAATGCCTGTCCACTCCCTCATCGAAATCTGCGGGCTGCCCACAACAGACTCCGGGCTGGGCACCCAACATACAGGGATGACCGAGACGGAGGTCCCTGTGCAGTCACGTGCAGGATAAACACAGACACAGATCACCTCAGGGTAATACCGAAGGCAGGCTAAGCACCAGGTGCCTATGGGCCATGGGCGTGTGGGTGACCCTCACCCAGGGAGGCAGGGGACAGGGAGGTTCCAAAGGAGACATCAGGAACACAAGGGCATTCCAAAAAGAAGACCTAGCTGTCACGCTGGTGAAAAGAGACATGGGATGGGCAGGAGACAAGGCCTCTGACACGGCTGGGGTGCGTGAGGCAAGTCATAGAAGATGTGGCTGGAGGAACATGCGGGAGCCAGACCCCGACCTTCACCCTAAAGGCAGCAGGGAGCTGGGGAAGGGACTCCAGGGTGCCTGCCTGCCCAGGAGCCCGTGAGCCCCAGACGGCAGCTCCTGTGTGGAGGCACCCACCTCACCTGCACACGCCAGCCCCGGGCAGGAGGCCGCCGGGGGTCCCACTGCTGGACGCAGTCGGGGCAGCCAGGCCAACAGAGGACAGATGTGGAGGCGGCCCAGCTAAAGCTCCACTTCTTCCAGGAAGCATCCTTGGATTTGCCCCTCTTCCACAGCCACCTGCAACCCGACTTGGGTCCTGAACCTGCATCGCCCGGGGCAGGTATCTGCTGCGGCAGATTTCTACTGGGGACCTACCACGCCACAGGCTGAACCTTGAGAGTACCCTTCCCACGGGCTGCAGCACTCCACACTGACCAGCTTCCTGTATCTTTGCCCCAGGTCTCTGTCCCTGCTCGGGGTGCAGTGAAGCGCAATCCCCATCCCTGCCTCCCAGGGCCCCCCCCCCAAGACAGAAAACAAGCAAACGCGTGGCAATGGCAGAAAATGGGGTGCTGGCAAGGGACGGAAGCAGAGGTGGGGCCGGAAACACTGGTGGGAGAGGACCGTGAGGCCCGTCAGCGGGAGTGCCCGCAACAGGTGAGCCGCCATTGCCCCGGACCTGGGAGAAGGGCTGCAAGCGGGCAGGACGGAAGCAGGCCCGTCCCGTGCAGCGGCGCCCAGAACTTTCTGCGATGGGGCAGTGTTCCATACCTGAGCCACGCGTGGCTGCCGCCGCCACGCTGGACGGCGCACACGGAGCCCCGGGCCCGGGAGCCGTGGGACGCCAGCCCCGGGCAGGAGGCCGCCGGGGGTCCCACGGGGCCAGCGCAGAACCGGGGCGGCCCCCAGCGCTCGGCACCGGGAGGAGGCGCCTCGTAAGCCGAACGTGGATGAGGGCGGAAAGGCGCGGACGCGACGGCCTCGAGGGCGTGGGGCTGACGGCCGCCCCGTGCGCCCCACAAGTGGGACCCGAGGCCTCAGGGCGACCGCGCGCATGCGCCCTCAGGTGGGTCTCCCCGCACCGGCGCCCTGGGGGGCGGAGCCGCAGCGCCCCCGGCCCGCCCGGCCGCCCCGCCCCTTTCACTGCGGCCACGCCCTCCGGAGGTCCCTCCCCCTCGTGGCGGCCCCGCCCGCAGAGGCCCCACCCCTTACCCCGCCCCGCCCCCGCGCGCCCCGCGCACTCCACCCGGCCCCCGCCCACTCCGACCTCGGGCCGCGCGACCTCCCGGCCAGGCCCGCCTGGCCCCGCCGACCCGACCCGGCCCGACCCCGCCGCCTCACCTGGGCCGGGGTGGCTCGCGGGCGCGCTCCGAGAGCTCTCGGCGGGAGGGGCGGTGCAGGGGGCGGAGCCGAGACCTAAACGTCACGTGACGGCCCCTCCCGCGCCGGGCGAAGAGGCCGTCCCTCGCCCTTCCGTCGGCCCCGGCGCCTCGCGCCAGCCAATGGCCACCCGAGCCGCACCGTGCCGTGAACGGCGTGCGCCCGAGGACTACAAGTCCCAGACTGCCTCGCGGGGACGACCGGAAACGGCCGGAGACGACGGCCGGCTGGCCCACAAAAGCTTCTCAGGCTGGTCTTCCTGACGGGCATCGAGGGCTGCAGTCCTCGGGAGCCGCCCGAGGGTCCCCGGGGCTGCGCGGTCCCTTCCCCAGCCCTGTGAGATGACAGGCCCGTTGTCACCCCCGAGCCTCAGTCTCCTCATCCGTGGAACCGAGGCTGGCGGGGGAGGGGAGGGGGCGGAGGGTGACCACGAGAGTGAATTAGACCAAGACGTGCCCAGGGCCCGGCCTCAGAGGCCTTTGCCTGGGGCCGCAGCCCCGTGGAGCCCCTTCCCGGGAGCAGCACCTGCCCCTCCAGAGGCCTTGCTGGGGTCGGGCTCCCCGCTGCCTCCCCTGCAGGGGTGGGTCCCGCTGGTGAAGGGACCTCGGGCCAGCATGCCCTCTATCTGAGCCTGCTTCCCCACAGATGAGCCAAGAGCCACAGCGCGGGCAGGAGAGGGGCCTGCGCCAGGGACGGGTCCTCCTTACCAACTTCTTTGGCCCCGGGTCAAAGGCAGCCTTCTAATACCTGCTGATGGTCAGCGCCTGGAGGGGCATTTCCATGGAGGGGTTGGGCAGGGGCAGCCTCCTGTCAGCTGGACTTCTGGAACAGGCCCTGCTTCCTGATGCTCAGGACGTTCTGAGATCTTAAGCTTGTGCACAGACGTGTGTGCACAAGATTTGAGTGTGAACAAGTCCTGTGTATGTGTGGGCACTGTGCACATGGACACTGGGCGAAGGTGTGGGCACAACACGAGTGTGAACAAGTATGTGAACACAGGGTGTGTATGCGTGTGTGCTTGGATGAGAGCATGGGGATGATCGCATGTGGTAGGAGTGTGTGTGTGTGTGTGTGTGTGTGCACTCGCACGCACAGGTGGGAAGGAAAAGGGCACCAGCAGACCACCATGCATTTGCTCAGATCAGCCTGTGCCCAATTCATACTCATCGTCACCATGGCTTTGGGGCCAGTGGCATGTGCCCATTTCACAGAAGCCGGGATTTGGACAGGGCTTCTCACCCTGCTCCTAGGACACCTGGAGGGCAAAGGAAGCCAGGTCTGGCCCTGCAGGTGACTGCTGGCCACAGCTTAGGATGGAAGGCACAGTAGTCTTCAGGCCCCTTCAGAAGGGACGGATGTGGCTGGCTAGGCGATGGGACTGTCCTTTCTCCTTGTCCTTGTCCTCTCTCCAGAATGCGGGCAGTGTTTGGAGGACAGCAGCCACTTGGGGACCAAGCTGAGGACGGGGAACCTCTGCCCCAACTGCACCCCAGCCTCACCGTCACGTCACAGGCCCCTGCCTCCTTCCTGCTACTGTGGACACCATTCCCAGCAGATGCACCTCTGTGCACCTCGGGATGGACCCGTCACCCTTTCAAGTGTGTGTCCTGCCCAGGAGGGGCTTCTGGAGGGCAGGCCCGGACATTTGTGCTTACATGGAGGCACGTGACGTGGCCTCAGGGAGCAGTGACAAGTGTGTGAGTGAGCTCATGAGCTGTACCTGCAGGGCTCACTTTTCACATGGTGCTCCCCGTGTCACGGGTGAGGCAGGCCCAGGCACAAGCTGGGTAGAGGACTGGGCGAAATGGGAGCGTGGGTGTGCCCAGGCACCTGCTGGGACAGGGCTGGCATGGGTCTGCACATGGCCCGCGCCACGTCCTGCCGACCCTCGGAGACCGGACTTGTCACTGCACGGGCCTCCTAGGGAATCAACTCCGTCGTGAGACTTGTAACAGCCTCCCAGGTATTTGACGCCAAGCAGCAGTGGCAAAAAAAAAAAAAAAAAAAAAGTAAAAGCAAATCCCTGAGTGTTGTCTTTGCTAATCACATCCTCAGTGAGGGATGTGTTTGCTGCCCCTCCTGGGAAAGGGCCTGCTCATCCCCCAACCCTGAGGGAGGAGGCATCTCCACGCCCCGAGGAGCCCGTTCTGCCTGGCTTCCACACCCGCCCCAGGCTTGCCCCCTGGCAGTGTCCCCCTCCTGTCTCACCAAAGCTTCCCCTGTTCACCATCATGTACTCATTCAACAATCTTGGCTTCCACTGTCAGGCAACACACTGGGACCTGGGGAGACCATACAATTAGATTTGGTTGCTAAGGACAGAAAACCCCAATAACATTGGCTCGGACAGGATCAGTGTTTATTTACCTCTAACACTATACCTCTGAGGCCAGATAGGTGGCAGGGCTGCAAACGGGACCTCACAGTCCCCAGGGCCCCAGATTCCTTTACTCCAGGTGTTCCTCCAGTTAGGTCTTTGGCCGCGTGGCCATCAGGTCTGCTGTGCAGACTGCTGGAAGAACAGGACCATGGGGAGGCTATAGGCACACTCCAACCCCAATCCTGCCCATTGAAGGACACCTCCTAGATCCCCACCCTCTTGGCCAGAGCTGGGTCCCCAGGCCCCTGCAGCCGGCGACTCGGGGGGCGAGGAAGTGTCTTCCTCCTGGAGGCGAAGCTCCCAACTGCCCTCTGGGCCCCTGGGCCTAATCAGCGGCACCGCTGACGGGCTCACCTAGCCCACCTAAGTGAGCTAGGATGGGCTCACCTAGCAGCCGGACCTCTGCACCACCACTGATGGCAGAACCCCTTCCGCTCCACCACGTGTTCTGCTCCTCATCCCGCAGGTGGGAAACCTGGCCAGGCCCGAAGGGCACACACAGGGCCGCTGGGCGCTCTCTGCGGGACGGGGTCGTGGGCCGAGGAGGCAGAGTCCCGCCACTCCCTCTCTTCACAGTCCATGGCACTCAGTTTGTGTGGCAGACCCCGGAGTGGTGAGCCGGGGCCCTTGCTGGGCACATGGGAGGCCAGTGATGGCTCGTGGTGAGAGCGAGCGAGCGGGAAGGTGAGCTAAGAGGGGCTGTGGCCGCGACGCTCGCTGACGCTGATTTCTGTCCCCCTGGACGCGCCACAGCGCCCGGCCTGCCTGGCAATGCGGTGTCCCACAGCGGCCCGTGGTGGCCCCAGACACAGGACCATGAGCAGAGCCAGGCACCTCTTCCCGCTGCCTGAGCCCACCCTGCTGTCCTTCCAGCCGCCCCGCAGCAGAGGGTCTCAGCCTCTCCAGGCCTCCCGCTGATGCCCCCGGGGCCAAAGGAGGGAGGACCAGGCAGGTGGCTTTCTTAGGAAGTGACTGAGTTTGGGAGGACGAAGTTTGGGTTACAGGAAGTGGACAGAGGCAAAGGCGCCGCCCTCTGCAGGACCCAGGCCTCCGTCTTCTTGAGCTCCAGGCGGCACCTGGGGGTGTGGGGACAGCGCGTCAGGCCAGCACCATTTCCCAGGGGCTCAAGGACAGGACTCCTCATCACGGAGAGTGGGGGTGAGGGCTTAAAAATCAGGGGCAAGAGAAGTAGGTGGCAGGGGTGTGAAGGGCAGAGGCAGGCCCCCCTCCACCCCAGACTGCTTTGGGCTCCTGTGGGGGGCACCCACGGAGCATTGTCTCAGGGTGGGGCTGGAAAGGCAAGGCTGGAGACTTCCCATGAGTGAGGAGCGGAGCCCGGGCCCCAGCGGGCACAGGCCCGGGGACCCTCACACTGAAATTCACCTAGCTACAGCCTGCGGCCCGCTCTGATTTCCTCCGAGGCGCTCTGCAAATGCAGCACATCATTCTTTTGATAACGAGGGTCTGTGTCGGGACAGGCAGGATCCATCTTCCCTCCCCTGCCCCTCGTATCCCTCCAGCTGAGCCGCCAGCCCCCTGGCCATGGCCAAGCAGCAGCCCCAGCCTCCTGTCAGCCCTGTCGCACCTTCCCCAGGGTGTGCAGCCTGACCCCTGCTTCTACCACGTGCCTGCCAAGAGGCCCAGCAAGTCACACACCTGCCCTGAGCCTCAGCTTCCTCATGCGTGTGGGCGGCATAGACCATAACGTGTCCGGCTCTGTGGAGGTAACAGAAGGCTTGAGTGGGTCATGCCTGGGACGCCTTTAGGGGCCCTCAGCCCAGGGCCTGGCCCGCTGGGAGCCTGTGGCACATGTGAGCTCGTGGTGCATCTGATTTATCATTGATATCTCAGTGGGCACCTGGTACCGGTGCTAGGAGCATGTGGGCAGTGCCCGCAGAGGATGTTAGAGGTGCAGAGGGGACGGACGGGGCCAAAGAATCAGCTATGGAGCCATGAGTCTGTTGTTAGAAGGTATGAGAAAACAGTGCACGATCTGAATACCAGGGTTTCAGAAAGGTTTCCCAGAGAAGGGACATTTGGGCTGGGTGCTGAAGGATGAGTAGGAGTTTGTCAGGCAGGAACAGCATGAACCTGACATGGATGCTGAAGAAGGTTGCCACATCCACCTCCTGTGTCAGTTTCTGCCCAAACTCCTAACTCAAACAGCATACGGGGATTTGCCCAACCCCCACCTCCCTTCCCCCTTCCAGACACCCATACGCACAAACGCAGTCCCACATGCTCACATTCTCACACTCACAGAGGCAAGAACTGACTTCAGCATGCTACGCCCACCCCACCCAGGAACCCAAGCTCCCCTCCCCCCGCTGCGGCTGCAGGGAACCATGGTAATGAGATGCTAATGAGCAAAGGTAAAAATCACAGAGAACAGCATTTTGCAAAATCACAACACTTTGTACTTCCAGGGGCTCCCTCCCCGCAAGCATGCTGCCGAAGCTCACGACCGCGCTGCGTGTAGGCGGAAAGCACCCGTCAGCCCCTCCTCTGGCGTTGTTGATGGGGTCCAGAGGTGGCAGCGAGGGGAGCACTTGGCTCCAGGCCCCACCCAGCGGCGCTCCTCTTCTCCCCGGCTTATGCACCTGGTCTGATCCGGGGGGTGTGGAGCCGCCTGCCTGATGCCCCTCCTGGGCCACCCATCCCACCAGGATCCCGGCACCCCAGAACCTTCCAGACACTGCCCCATGCGCGCTGCTGCACCCTCTCTCCTTGGCCTCCAGCCCTGGTCTCTACCCAGCCTGGCTCCTTTGCCTGGAAGGTGAAGTCCTCCATCCTTCGAGGCTGCCCTTCCCACACACTTGCCCCTCCCCCAGGAAGCCTTCCTAAGCCTCGGCCTGGGTGTGGGGCCTCCTCCAACGTGCCTCGTTCACAGCACTGAGGGCACCGTCTGCCCCCCAAACTGGGAGCTACTTGTTGGCGGCAACTGGCACGTGGTTGCTGTTCATTGTGTTTGTTGAGTGAATGCGCTGGGAGTGGCTGAGCTGTGCGGGTCTGGGAGACAGTCCAGACTATTCCAGGGGAAACTGAGGCCCAGAGGAAGGGTGCGGCCCCCTGGCCCTCCTCGGCTGTGGTGGTGGAGCTGGTCCTGAGGGCTGGGGGCCACCCTGTCTCTCCCCCGCCCCTGGGTCCTCACTTCTCCCCACGCTCCATCAACGCCCTCTGAGCCAGAGCCCCTAGCCGACCCTTCTCTGCCTCAGATACCTGCCCCTTGGCCAAGCTACGGGCTCTGAAGATCAGGTGGGCAAGGGGGCTTGAGGCAGGGCTTCTGCTCTGGGGCTGCCGGGCCCGCGCTCCTTCACCCCTCAGCCTCACGGAGCCTGAGTGCTCGGAGGCACCTGGCATCAGGATGGACAGCGTCTCTGGCCCCCTGGAGGTCGTGGAGCTGAGGGAAAGGTGATCTAAGCTGGACGGAGGTGAGCGGCTCCCTGAGCCCCTCGGCAGGAAAGAGTTGGAGCACCCGGTCGCGGGAGGAGTTACCGTGCTGTCGACCATGCGACAGACCCCCCAGTGTCTCCCTCGGTTTTCTTCACGGCAGGAGGCTAACACACAGGTATCCTTACAAAGACCAGGTGCGTGGGGGCCAGCACAGCTCCCACGACAAACAGCAAGGGCCCGGCTGGTGGGACTCCTCTGTGCCTGGCCCCAGGCCCCTGCAGGGGTGTTGGTCAGGGAGGCGAGGTCAGGGAGCGCCACGGGAGAAGGAGCCCGAGGCCTGAGGTCCAGCCCCCGTGTCTGGAGCCACATGGACATTTCCAGATCTGTAAGTTCCTTTTCCATCTGGAGAAAGAGGCCTCTGATCTCAGCTCTGATCCTCACTTGGGTGCAGCGTCACATTCGGGGCAGAGCACAGCCTCTTGGTGGGGGGCTCCCCTGCTCTCAGTCAAGGAAGAATGTGTTCCCAAGGCAAGTGCAGGGTGGTCTCTGGGCCCTGGGTATGCAAGGATGCAGGCCTCGGGAGGAAGTCCTTCTGACCCTGTGATTCTCCAATTTGAAGATGCCAGTGTTCCATGATTCCTTCCACAAGTGTTTATGGGGCTCACCACGGCAGGGAAGGTGGCTGTGGGAAGGACTTCGGGCAGAGGGGCCAAGTGGGCAAGGCTCCGAGGGACACCCAGCAGCAACTGTGATGACCACAGCTGCGGGATCCAAGCTCCCCTCAGCCTCTGGGCCCCACGCTGTTCCACGTGAGATGTGGCTTTTAGGGGCACCGGGAGCTTTGTCCTGGTTCAGACCTGGCTCTTGGTCTTCTTTGCTGTGTGACTCTGAGCAAGTCACTCCACCTCTCTGGGCCTCAGTCCTCCTGGGGAAATGGGTACCTGAGACCGACCACGTGGACATAAAGTACACAGAGCTTGGCAAACAGCTATTTGTACTTTGCACCATACCTGACAAGAAAGCGGAGTGCCAGGCTATCCAAGATGGGAGGGGAGATGGGTCTGTCCCTGAGAGCCTCATGCATCTGTCCCTCTGCCCTGGGTCCCTGACCATGTGGGTGCACAGCTCACCGGGCTCCGCTGGTGACCATGGGCCGGTGCTGGGGTGGGAGGTGTTGGGTGGTGTTGGGTGCATTGCCCATGTATGGTGATCACTGTTGTATTTATAGGGCTTGATGGGGATAAAAATAAAGCAAGGGCGATCTCCGGAGTCACCGCAGAGTGCAGTGCAGTGAAGAATCTGCCTCTCCTGCCTGGAGACGGGGCCTGGAGGGGACAGGCAGGGGCAGGGGCACATGGGCCCAGGATGATACACGGACCTATCAGTGGATGTCAGTGGATCCACATGCCCACCTGGAAGCAGAATTGCCACCACTACTGCTCTCTGCTTCTCCTACCCAGGCCTCCCTGTGGCCAAAGCCTATATCAGTGGATGTCCAATGAGGTAGGGCCTCAGCCTGGGACCAGGGTCTGGGTCAGCATATGACCAGGGTCGGATTCAGTGTGTGACCAGGATCAGGGCTCAGTGTGTGACCAGGGTCAGGGCTCAGTGTGTGACCAGGATCAGGGTTCAGCGTGTGACCAGGATCAGGGCTCAGCGTGTGACCAGGATCAGGGCTCAGCGTGTGACCAGGGTCAGGGCTCAGCGTGTGACCAGGATCAGGGTTCAGTGTGTGACCAGGATCAGGGCTCAGCGTGTGACCGGGATCAGGGTTCAGTGTGTGACCAGGATCAGGGCTCAGAGTGTGACCGGGATCAGGGCTCAGCGTGTGACCAGGATCAGGGCTCAGCGTGTGACCAGGATCAGGGCTCAG
>NW_022589721.1:33638030-33646811 GCF_004348235.1 Phoca vitulina
TCAGGGCTCAGTGTGTGACCAGGGTCAGGGCTCAGTGTGTGACCAGGGTCAGGGTTCAGTGTGTGACCAGGGTCAGGGCTCAGAGTGTGACCAGGGTCAGGGCTCACAGTGTGGCCGGGTCAGTGTCAGGGTCAGACTGTGCCCAGGGTTGGCTTCAGCCTTGGTCCTGAGGTAGGAGGTTTCTACAGTCCTGATCCCAGGCCGGACCAGTGCTCAGGTTCCGTCTGGGAGCCTAGCCGATCAGGCGTCCGGCGGTCTGCATCCTTCTGCCTCAGGAGGCTGTCCTGAGTGCTTCTCAGCAGCTGAGGCTGTGCTTCCCAGAGGCAGGAACCCTGTGGCCCCTCCCTGCCTAAGGTCTCCCCACCCATGTCCTCCAAAGAGGCGGCTTCCTCCCCAGCTACCTCTTACCCTCCCACTGGAGCCGTGCCTCCTCACCTGTGAGCCCCTTGCCACAGGGGGCGTGGGGGAGTCTCGGAAGCAGGTGCTTTGCCGTCAAGCCCATCCCCTTCCCCAGCCACGGAGCTTGCAGTGGTTTCCATGGACAGCCCCAGATTCCCCTTCAGGCCAGTGCAGCCTGCTCCCTGCCGCTCAGGTGTGGCCAGATGCCAGGGTCAGCCCCCCTCTGGGGGATGGATCCGACTCAAAGCAGCTAGCTTGCCCACACCCCAGGACTGGCTGACGAGTGCTGCAGAAGCCCACACCCTTCTCCCTGGTTGGCACAGCTCTTCAGGGCCATCCCGCTCCTGTGGGGCCGCTGCGGCCTCCGGGACAGGGCACCCAGCGCAGGCTCTCCCTCTGCTCAGCCTTGCCGCCCTCAACCCTGACACCAGATGTTCCCTTCAGCTTTCCCCAGTAAATTTCCAGCAGGCAAGCCTCAGTCTCAGGGTCTGCGTCTGGGCTGAATCCTTCTTTCCTGTGGGCCCCGTTGTGCCAGGACCCCATCCCTGATGCTCCCCCCTCCTGTTTGGGCCCTCCCAGCCTTTCCTGCCTCTTCTGCTGGGGCCGCTACATAGTAGATGCACATTTTGAAGGCACCTCTTTTTGTTCCACAGCAGGAGCTTGTCTGAGAGCTGAGGAGCAAGATGGGGTGCATAGAGTACCACATGAGCTCCTGGATCCCCCTAGGCCTGAAGCAGGCTCCTGCCAGGAACTGATGGGGGTTTATTGGCTGAGTTAGGACCCCACCTGGCCTGGCTAGGAGGCGCTCTGTAAAGGGAGAGACACCTCGCAGGTGGGAGGTCGGGGGGAACTTCAGGGCTGCGGGTACATTGTGAGTAAGGGACGTGGCTCAGGACCATGCGAGCCACAAGGAGTTTGGGGAATTAGCTGCTGTGTTTTGGAAGGTCATTTCCAGCTATCACAGCCCACCACCCCTGGTTCCAGGGAGCAGTACTGGGGTCCCTGTCCCTGGGAAGGGGCAGGGGTGGCCCCCTCATCAGCTGACCTGGGCCCCACACATGAAGGTCTCTGCACAAGCAGCAAGTGGAGCAGGACCCCGGGGGAAGCCGGCTCAGCTCCAGGCAGAGGGCGAGTGCAGAGGCCAGGGAGCAGGTCCAGGCCCGGGCATCATTTGGGGAGCGCCCAGCCCCACCAGCAAGTCAGCTGGCCATGGAGGGGGCTCTCGTCCCCTTCACTCCCATGGAAGCCCCTCCCGGCACCACACCTGCCATCTACCCCCGGCAGCTGCTGGCACACGGACATCACTCTGTTGGCAGAAACCAGGGTGTCCAGCGGCTGACCCCGAGATGTCCCTTCCTCAGATCCTGCGGCTGGGCCTGGTTACCCTCCCTCAGCCCTGCTCGCCCCCCTCCCCCTGCCCCCTGTGGGCCAACTGCTCTCTCTGCCTTGGGTCTCTGGGTGCCCCTTGGCCCAGCCCCCTGGGCAGAGTCTTCTGGAACTTGCAGTCCATGAAGCGGGAATGAGACACGGGGAGACTGAGGCTCCAAGAAGGTAGGTGGCCAACAGCCCCATGGTAGAGGGACGGACCTGTCCCCCTGCCGCATTGTTCCGGACTTGGACTGGAGCAGCCGAGGGGCCACAGCCTCTGCCGGCCTCCCTGTTCCCACTGTCGGGTGCAGCGGGGGCCGGGTGGGAGGGCTGCTGAGGATAGCACAGACCCCCCCCCCGGCTGCGCAGAGATGTGCCCACAGCTCTGAGCGGTGTTGGCCACATCGGGGGTGAGAATGGGCTGCGAGGTGGAGAAGGGGCAGGCCACCCGAAACGGGGTCAAGGAGGCGAGGGAGTTAGTGGGTGACAGGGCAGCAGGCCTCCCGGCGCGGTGCGTACCGGGGTAGCGGGCTGGCCACACCTGGCCCTCCCCAGCACACCTCCGTCACCCGCCCTCTGCTCTCCCTGCCCTGCCCCTCCTCCAGGGCGCTCGTCTCACCCACTTTCCCGGAGCTTCATGGGGCCTCTTCGGGTCACCATCTTGGGGCTGGGAGTTCTGAGCAGACCACCTGCCACCCATCCCCGGCACCCTGGGCCCCGCCCTCAGTGCCGCCTTAGGCCATCAGAAGGGTCTCCTGGGGGTGGGCTGCCCTCTTCCCCTGGGCCTGGGAAACAGCCTGGAGCCTTCCTCTCTTGAAATGCCCACGGCTCTGCAGGATGAGTCCTCGGGGTCCTGGGCCTCCCCACCCTCCCAAGCCCCCCCCACGACCCCTCCCCAAACCTCCTGGGAGAGTCTTGGGGTCCTGACTGGAGCTTGTTTCCCAGCAATGCTCCATGCCAAGAGCGGGGCCCTCCTGAAACTCTGCTTCTTCCATCCTGAAATTCAAAGTGCACCCAGGGGAAGGCAGGGAAGGAGCCCTGTGCCCTTCCTGGAACACAGCCCAGGGGCCCACCCTGCACCCCACCCAGGCCCTTGCTTCCGCAGCTCCTCCAAACTGCCCTCCCCACCCTCAGCCCCCTAGACCGGCATCCCCTCCCTGTTGTCTAGCGCCCTTCTGTGACCCTCCTTGACCTCTCTTCCCCCTCTCCCCCTCAAACGGCTCAGCTGCCAGACTCCCTGCGAGGACCCAGGGCAGCCTGGCCTTTCTGGGGCCTTAGCCCTTGCCCCTCATTTATCCTCTCCAGTGTGCTGGGTCCCCACAAACCCCCACACAGGGGTACACTCCCACCTTTCACAAGGCAGAGGGGATGGAGGCCCTGGCCTTGCTGGTACCCAGACCCCTCCTCACACTGCTCCGGGTCCTGGAGAGGCTCCAGCCCATCAGCTTCCCTCCCCCCGCCCCGTAACCGGGCCCAGGTCAGTGCCCCAGCACTGAGCCCTCCCACGCCATCTCCCCAGGCCCCTGAGGACACGCAAGCCCACCACCCACGGAGCCCCCGGAACTGTCCCCAGCTGGGGAGGAACCCTGGCCTCTGCAGGGAGGGTCACGGCACGTCCTTCCTGTCTGCCTCCTGGACACCTGCAGGGTTCAAGCCCTGTCCCGTGAGACCCCTGGGCCAGGGTGCCTGAGGCTGTCCCCCACAGCGCGGCCCCTGCCTGGGCTCTGCGTGAATCCCGAGGCTTCTCTGAAAGGCCAGTCAGAAACAGCACCGCTTCCCAGGACGGTCCCAAGTGCTGGGACCTCGGCCTCCCACTGTTGTCTCCTGTCCTGCCCCCTCCCCGCCCCCCGCAGACTGTGGAGGGACCTCACTGGGTGACCTGGGGACTGGCAGGGGTGGGAGGGGCGGGAGGAGGTCCCGCAGGGTGCAGAGGCCTGGGAGGCCTGCTGGTTACCGGCAGCCCCGCGGGCGTTAGGCTCGGCTCCCGGCCGGCTCCCCCACGCCGGACTTGGCCGCGGCAGGGCGTTAGGATGCGCTAGCGCACCAGGAGGCCTGTGGTGACCATGGGGATCCCCGCTGCTGGGTGGGTCCGAATGTCACACCGGCTTCACTTCGCCATCCAGCTGCCATTCCTGCTGCCAACACAGGGTCACCGAGACCTCCATCGTCACTGTCCTCCCCACCATGGTGCCACCCCATGTCCCATCTGCTGCTGCCACATCACCGTGCAATGGCCACCCCAGCCAGCCCCACCGGGGGCCCCATCATCTCACCCGCTCCCCGAGCTGCGGATGCTGTGCTTTGTCTATAGATGCTTGGCTTTCCCATCCGTTTGGTGATGCGAAAGGATGAGAAATTTTGGAACAAACATCTAAGGGACCACAGGCCGGCGTCCAGGGAGAAGATAAAGGTTTTTCTAAAGGATCAAGGAGGAAAGTTTAGTCTTAGCAGTGCAGAGAGAGAAAATTTCATTTTATCGGAGAGTCAGAGAATTTTCAGAAGGTCAGACAAGGATGCTTGTACTCACCTACCCCCTCTGAATTCAGGAATAATTCAGGAGACAGGGAGCTGTGCTCAGGCTGCATGGTCTGATGGCCTTGGTGTATGAAGGCCCAGCCATCGCCTGCCCTATCACTGGGCCTGGTTAGCTTCACCCTGACCTTCTGCACGTGGGGTGATGCCTTGGCTTGAAGGTCAAGCTTAGACCCTCCTGAGTGTCCCAGAAGAGGGTCTGTGACTCCTCGCTGTTGCAAAGACAGACAGTGAATTGGGGGTCCCCCTCCCCCTTTTGCCTTCTCCTCCCATCTGGAAATAGGTAAGGGTTGAGACCAGGGGAAGGGGAGGTCTGTGTTAAAAGTACCGGGAGTTGAGTTCTAGGTGAGACTCCACTGCCCTTGCCCACTGAGCGTGGCGATAAAACCCAGAGTGCGTGGGGCAGCCACACCAGGACTCCGGAAACTCAGCGTCAGCCCGTGATCGGGGAAGATGCTGGAATCCGAAGCCACCCTCAGGTCACTGGTGCTCCCCCCTCCCATTTTCTATCTGGCGTCCTGAGGTCTGGAATGGGTGTTGGTGCCCACAGAGAGCTCAAAGAAAGTCCGTCTAGTTCCAGCTCAAAAAACAACAGAGAGGACTGCTAACATGGAGAGTGGGAGAAATTCCCGCTTGATTTTCCTTTTCTCTGCTACCCCGGCCCTGGCCCCAGGTGACCTTGAGGTGGCTGGCACGGCAGCAGTGGGTCTACAGGCACCCGCTGCAAACGCCAAAGGACAAAACTCCCTCCACCATCAGGAACTGTGTTCTCAAGAAAGCAAGATGGACCCGCGCTTTTCCTCTTCCACTCCGTCCTCAGCCAACGTGGCCCCAGATGTCGGTGCAGCGGGGGGAGGCACACAGCAGGGAGTCCTAATGAAAACCCCACTTTTGGCCAGAAGACCCAACGGAGGGTCCCAGGAAAGAGAAGGTATCTGGAGAACTCAGAGAAGGGGCTTGGGAAAGTGACCTCGTACGCTTGTTTCTGATTGCCGAGGACGAAACCCATGCTGAACACGTATGACCCCTGTGAGAAATCAGCTGCAGGGCAGGCACGGCCAGCCCAGAGTGGCCATGGGGGCTCGCCCAGGACGAATGGGAATCGCACAGAGAGCCTGAATCACGGCCCCCGGAGACTGGCCGGAACGTGCCGCCTGGACCCACCTGACTCGGCTGCCTCCTCACCTCAAAGTACCTGCACCTTCCCAGGATTTAGAGCAGATCCAGAGCCTTCTAAAACAGCATTCGGAACTTCCAGGACACAATCCAAGCGACTTGGCAAACGAGGAAACAGGAAAATCACAATTTGCGCTCCGAACGGCACAAAACAGCAAACAGAAGACAGCGCAGATGTTAGGACTAGCGAAGACCGGAAGGCAGTTATTATACAAAGGATTTCCACAGGTAAGAGCAAACACTCTTGAAACAAACAGAAATCCAGAAAGCCTCAGCAAAACAGGAGAGCAGATAGAAAGCAGGACCAGAAGGAAACGTGAGAACCGAAAGACATAAAATAAAACTCCTGGAGGTGTGAGTCCAAGCACTGCAAGGAGGGGACAGAAGGGCTGGGCGTGAACACAGATCCCTGGAAAGGGTCCCACATGACCAGGAGGAGAGAGTGAAGGGACCAAGGCGATAATACCAGGTCTACTCTTCATGGACATAGAGGTCAGAGACGAGGGTCTCTGAGGGGGATGGGGAGGAGCATGGTGCAGAAAACTATCTGAAGAAAGAATGGCTATAAGTTTCCCACACTTAGTGAAACGCATACACCTACCGAGTCAAGATCAGCAGACCAAGAAATTCATTCCCGGGCACATCAAATTCAAACTGCTAGAAACTGAAGGTGTAGAATTAGCCCTTGACGGTGGACAGAGAAACATCACACATTGTTTATAAGGAGAAAAATCAGCCAGAGGACTTGGATGCGTCGTCGGAAAGCATGGAGCCCAGAGGAGACCATGCACTGTGGAGCAGCGTGTTCAAGGCCCTGGAAGGCAAGAGCCCAGCGGCCCGGGTCCAACGGGAGCGTCCTCCAGGACCAGAGGAGGAACAGAGACCTCCCAGGGGCAGGCAGGCTGGGAACTTCTGTGCCTTTACTCTGACATAAGAGGTTAAGCAAACGGGTGAAACACTTGAACAGACACTTCACCGAGGAGGGACCTGATGGTAAGGAAGCAGGGTCTCAACATCATTAGTCCTCGGGAACCACAAACGCAAACCTTCACGAGGTCCCACCTCACTCCGTTAGAACAGCTGAGCTGGAAAGCACCTGCCAGACCCCGAGCGGGCGGGATAGTGGGCACTGGGAGCCCGCGTGCTGGCGGGAGCACACCACGGACAGCCGCTCTGCAGCGAGGCTCGAGCCGCTGCCCAAGTTCAACATCCACGTGCGTGGGCCCCATTGCCCTGCTGGCAAGTGGGGGCCCACCCTCGGCGTTCACCCGAGTGAAACAAGCCTGTCCGCAGCTATTCATGGCATCTTTGCCTGTGCTCGCCCAACCTGAAAACCAGCCAGTGTCCTTCCATGGATGATGCTGAGGCCTGAGGGGCAGGTCCACGCCCCGGAATGGTGCCCGGGAGGAAAAGGGAACAAGCTTTGGTCCACGCAACAACACAGTTACATTTCGAGTCGCAGAAGCCAGCCACAGAGGACGGCATGCACAGGATTCCACCCACAGGACGTCCTCGGAAGGACACAACTGTTAGGACAGAGGCTACACGAGCAGTGGCCAGGGACTGGGGTTGGGGCGGGTGTGACTGCAAACACCCCTCCCTCCTCCCTGCCTCTTTGAACAGGTCTTTACTCCAAGTCAGCTGTCGAAAGGGTTTGCATTTCTGGAGCGGACCAATTCCAGCTCCGGCAGTGGGCACTTCCCTTCTGGCTGGCTGCCTGGGTGTCGGCCACTCCCCCCCTGCAGCCCCTCTGCTCTGGCTTGGGCACGGCCCTCACAGCCCTGAGGATCTGGACAAGGCAAAGAGGGCAGGAAGCAGGTGGCAGGGGTGGCAGGTCATGCCCCAGGGCTTCGCTGGACAGGGGGGCCAGGAGACCCGGGCTGCTCTGCTGGTCTCACACTGCGTTCAGCTCACTGATGCCAGGTGGGCATGGGCAGTGGCCCCTCCCCTCCCCGGGCAGCAGGGCAGCCCACTGGATGACCCACCTCTGGGGTGCCCCTGTAGTCTGGCCCCTGGGTGGGCTGTCCCACCACCAGCCCGGGGAGTCCTCTCTGCCTTGGCCTGCCCTGCCTCCTCCCTGCCCAAAGCAGCCAAGGAAGCCCTTCCTCAGCATCTGTCTGACCATCTCCTGTGTCCCTCGATACCCCTGCCTGGATCTAAGGCTTGTCTCCCCACCAGCGTGTGGGTGACCAAGGGGAGCGCAGTGTCTGAGTCACCACCCCCCTGCAGCTCCTGGAGCCAGGCGCCACACCACTTGCTTACGGGCACAGAGTCCTGGCCACAGGCTGAAGCCCAGACTGCCAGGCCCTGTGTTGGAATGTCCCAGCACTCCCAGGAGGTGGTGTCTCTAACCACGTAACCCAGTCTCCACTACCTAGTGCCCCTTCTTCCTCAGGAATGGAAGCCTGGGTGTCTTGCTGGGTGAGAAGTAGCCCAAATAAACACCCCACTTCCCAGCCTGCCTTGCAGCTTGATCTAAGTTCTGACCAACAGAATATGTGAAAAGCTGGAGCCCTGATCACACTTGACCTGAAACCCATAAAGTTCAGACTTTTCATTTACATGAGCCAATCCAGCCCCTTTATGGTTCAAGCCAGCTGGAGTTGAGTTTCTGTCACAGGCCAATGAAGCTTCCCAAAAGATCCTGTGGGGGAGGTGTGTGCTGTGAGAGAGGCATATGGCTCAATCTTCCTGTGTGGGGAGAGTCCTGAGGAGGGAAAGGAGCCTGGGGAACGCACAGAAGGCTTCCTGTAGGAGGAGGAGCACTGGAGGGGAGGGGGAAGAGCATCCCATCCGGTGGGGGAGGGTTAGGGCACAGGGGCTGGCCATGGTGCTGGCACCTGTACACACAGGGAGGAGCCATGGCCCCAGACACGGCAGTCCTAGGACCAGGAACCCGGACAGCCCTGGTGCCAAGTCCAGGACACTTTGCCAGTCTCCATTTGGCCCAATTTAAAATTCACAGGTAGCACCTCTCACCTTCCTTGGAACTGTGAAAAGCACAGCATGACCTTCATACAGTCTGGAGGTTTGTTTCTCACACCACCCAGATTTTTCAAGGCCAGAGGGATTTGCCACTCCATTCTCCTCCACCAGCTGCACGGGTCAGGTGTGCTTGCACGCATGTAACAAACACAAGTGCATGTGCACTCATCCTATGAGGTCTGTGTGTATCTCGTGTGTTCACACATGTCCATGTGTGCAAACCAGGCATGTTTGTGCTGTGCACATGTCCATGCCTACGCATGAGTGTGGGGTGCACGCACATGCACACGGGTGTGGTGCACATGGTGTGTATGTGCCTGT
>NW_022589721.1:33646821-33651932 GCF_004348235.1 Phoca vitulina
CACGCACATGCACACGGGTGTGGTGCACATGGTGTGTATGTGCCTGTGTGCATGTGTGTGTGTCTGTGTGCATGTGTCCATGCCCAGGTACACATGTCCACGCACATGCACACGGGTGTGGCGCACGTGGGCATGTACCTGTCTGTGTGCACTTCCTGTGTGCACGTGTATTGCCCAGGTACACGTGTATATGCACATGGACATGTGTGTGGTGCGTGTGGGTGTGTATGTGCCTGTGTGCATGTGTCCACGCCCAGGTACACATGTGCACGCACACCTGGGTTGCACACAGAGGCCCATCCTACTACACCTATTCTCCCTCCAGATTCATCAGTGATGGAGGCACTTGGGTGAGGACCCAGGGTGAGCCAGGGCTCAGCCAGACCTGAGGGGCACCCCAGCCCTGACCCGCTGGCCCCCACGGCACCCGATTTGGATGCAGCTCTGGCCAATGGCCGCGATCTGGGACTCCAGCTCCCTACTCCTCTGCTCCATGTGCAGTCCGAGCTCAGGCCAGAACCATAGATACACACAGCTCATCTGTAAAATGGGTGTCCCCTTCCCTCCTAGGACTCTTAGGAAGGCAGGAGGGGACACGGGGTAGTGGATACATCAGGACGCCTTCCATCAGGAGGGCCCCAGCCCCACCCTGCCTGATGTTGGGGAACCGCCTGTTCCCCTGGATTTCTAAGATGAGGCTCCGGGGGTATGGAGGTTGGTATGGCAAAGCCCCAGAGATGCTCTGATGTGGATGCCCCGTCTCCATCTTGGCTCTGGGAGAGAGCAGGCCCAGGGGACCTCAACAAGAGCAAGCCAGGTAGGGGGTTGCCGCGAGCCAGCCCCCCACCCCCTGCAGGAAACCCAGACTCTGCTCTTGGCCACAATGGGCCCAGACCCTGGGGAACCGAGCTGCAAGGGGCTGTGTGGCTAAGGACGAGCACCTTCCCCTCAGCCATGCGCTCCAAGGGCCTTGTCTGTCATGTGACCCCCATTCAGAGCCAGGGAGGGGGAGGGAGAAGGGAGAAGTCCTTGTGTCTTTCCTCCTTTTATGTGTTGGGAAACAGCCTCCCCCACCTTCTCAGGGTTTGGGGAACAGCTGTTCACGCCATCTAAATATGGGGCCAGTAGGGCGCCTGTGGCCATGGGCACTAAGGAGGTCAGCCCAGGAGGGACAAGTCCCACAGCCATGACCCCATTTGTGACCCACATGGCCTGCCCGTCCCACTCTGAGCAGGGTGGGAATGCATAATGGCGTGTGATCTAGGGGTGTGGGTGGGCTTGATGTGCACTAAGACCATCACCTCCTTACGCGCACCCCCCCCAGTGAGATGTCTCTATAGACACGCTTGGGGGGGCATGGCCCAGGCCCCCTCCCTCCCTGCACCCCATCCAAGATGTGGGACTCTAGGCCATGGGCCTGGCTGGGGTGGGCACTGGACGAACACCCCCTCACGCCAGGCCCCGTGGGGACCCCAGCCCAACCCGAGGTCTTCCCCACTTCATTAACTCCGGCACCTCAACCCCACCAGCAACGCTGCCCCACCTGCCATGCTCCCACCCACCTTGGGCCCTCAGGGAATATTCTGTTGGCAGGACATGACCTCAAGGATCACAGACAGCAGAGCAGAGAAGTGATGGGCCCAAGGCCCCACAACTTTTAGGGGCCAAGCTGGGGTCTGAGCCTGCCCCACCTGGCAGAAGGCCCCGGGCACCCCCATCCCTGGCCTGACACCAGCATCCTCCCGGCCCCCAGATGCCACCTTCCCCACCAATACCACCCTCACTGTCTTCTTAATGCCATGTCATCCTCTTCCTGACCGGCGTTCCACCCCTGCTGGCCCCAGCACGACCACCGACATCCTCAGGCCTGTCACGTCACACATCAGGGCCCCAGGGAGACGGTCACCAGGTGGCCAGCAGTGTCTCTCCAGCCGGCCCGACCTTTGCCAGGTATCTCCATGACAGCACTGTGGCCCGGCCGCCACCCGCCCCTTGCCCTCCAGGCACCAACGTGGGCTCTCCCTCTGCGCCAGGCGCCAGGTGACCCTGACCCTGTGGCCGGCCCGTGCTGCGTGCTCCCCCCCACCACGGTGCCCAGCCCTGTGCGGTTCCGCCAATTGCCCCCCAGCCCCGCTCGTTGGCCACCCTTCCCTCCGCTAATGCCCTGAACGAGCACTAATGGAACCCTCTCGGCTGGCTGGCTTTGGTTTTTGTTGCCTGTTTATTTATTTTTTGTCTCCGCGTCTCACTCTTTTTTCTCCTCTAAATTGGCACGGCGTGGGGAATTCGCAATTCACCCTCCTGGTTCCCATTCCGGCACGCTCTCCTCTCTGCTGCCTTAATTATCTAATTTGTAATATTTCATCTCCCCTCCCTTTCATCTCTCTCCGAACACCCCGACTGGTTAAAATAAATATGTATTTTTAATTTTGAGGTGCCTAATTTAATCTGGCAGGCAAAGTTCTGCCACTCACTGGCATGCAGCTCCGGCTGAGTCACACTCCGGGCCACCAGGCGGTGGAGAGCCCGGGAGGCAGGCCTGGGGCGGGCGGGCAGTGCCGCGGCCCTAGCAGCGTCCTTTCCTGGAGAAAGCCCACTTGACGCCACCCTGGAATCCCGCAGGAGGCTCCTGGCTCCGAGCGCTGGGACCCCCACAGTCGGCCGGAGCCTTGGTTCTCACACACCTTCCTCTCTCCAAGGGCCAGTCAGGTAGGAAGGGAGGGCCTGCCATCTGGTGAAGGGATGGGGCCCCCAGGCAGCTGACAGTTGCCCCTTCCTGGGTTGCACAGTACTGATTTCCAGCCCTTCATGCCTTCTGCTGGGCTCATCTCAGACCACCCAGAGGACATGGTCACCTCCTTGGAGACCACCGACCCTCCCCACATTGCCATCCTTGCAACTGAACTGGGATCTGCTTCCTCCCCTGCCTTCTGAGCTCCAGGCCCTGGCCATGCACTCCACGGGCAGGCCAGGGTCGAGAGGTGAGGGCTGCTCCTTGCCTGTCACCGGGTCTCCTCGGGGGCAAGGGTGTTGGCGAGGACAGAGAAGTGAGAGCCCCACTCTGCATCCCCTGGCTGGGCCTCCGCTCACCTGAAGATCTCCTGTAGCACGTGGACTGTGTGCAACTTGAACTTCCCTGAGTTATTGAGCACCTTGCCTCCTAATGAAGTCCACCTGCTTCGTTCATTCACTTGTCCGTCCGTCCATCCACTCAGTCTGACCCAAGTGTGTCTGGCAGCCAGAGATGAGATTTGGAGTCACGGACTGAGAAATGAAGTGTGCTGGGGGATGGGGTTCTGGCATCAGGAAGACTCAATGTGCTCAGGGCTGGAGACAGCAGGAGTGAAGACAAGCCCCCAAACTACAGGGTGTCTCCTACGGCCTGGCTGCCACTCCCACTGGTGCACATGGCAGAGACCTGAACCCAGGCTGCACCCAGACCGCTGCTCAGCCTCCGCAGCTCATCCCTCTCTGCCACTCCAGTGGCTCTGGGCAGCGTGGCTGCCACCCCGTCTCCGGCTTCTTTCCACTGACCTGTCCCAGCTGACCGGCCTCCTGTCCCTTCCCCCCTCAGGCTCCAAGGCCAATGGGAATATCTGAGGAAGGGGGACAGACACCAGGAAACCACAGGATGCTCATCCTCGCCCCCCCACCCAGGCCGGACCAGCTACAAGGTCAAGTAGAGCAGCTGCCGACACCCCTGAGGAGCAACCGTATTGGACACTAAGCTGTGCCTGCCCTTTGACCTGTGTGCCTCTGTTTCCAGGTGCACACCCTAGAGGGGCCACCCCACCAACCTAAGAGGTCACAGGAGGTTGTTATGTGTGGCTTGATGTGGAGAGAGCATGCGAACCTTGCCTGCACATGCTGGTCATTGCTCTAGGCCAAGAAAACACCTCTAATGTAGGTGACACCTGGGTCTCTGGGAATGGGGTCAGGACAGAAGAATGGATGAAGGAATTATGGCTTGTCCCTGATGGGGGGTTACACACAGTGAGGGTAAGGACGCACACAGTGAGGGTAAGGACGCATGCAGTGAGCATAAGGACGCACACAGTGAGGGTAAGGACGCATGCAGTGAGGGTAAGGACACACRCAGTGAGGGTAAGGATGCACGCAGTGAGCATAAGGACGCACACAGTGAGGGTAAGGACGCATGCAGTGAGGGTAAGGACGCATGCAGTGAGGATAAGGATGCACAAAGTGAGCATAAGGATGCACGCAGTGAGCGTAAGGATGCATGCAGTGAGGGTAAGGACACACAGAGTGAGGGTAAGGATGCACTCAGTGAGGGTGAGGACTCACAGAGTTAGGGTAAGGACGCACAGAGTGAGCGTAAGGACGCACAGTGTGAGCGTAAGGATGCACAGAGTGAGGGTAAGGATGCACAGAGTGAGGTAAGGATGCACAGAGTGTGCGTAAGGATGCACAGAGTGAGCGTAAGGACGCACAGAGTGAGGGTTAGGACGCACAGAGTGAGGGTAAGGATGCACAGAGTGAGCGTAAGGATGCACAGAGTGAGGGTAAGGACGCCCAGAGTGAGAGTAAGGATGCACGCAGTGAGGGTAAGGATGCATGCAGTGAGTATAAGGATGCACACAGTGAGCATAAGGACACACGCAGTGAGGGTAAGGATGCATGCAGTGAGCGTAAGAATGCACACAGTGAGGGTAAGGACGCACAGAGTGAGGGCAAGGATGCACACAATGAGGGTAAGGACGCACAGAGTGAGGGCAAGGATGCACAGAGTGAGGGTAAGGATGCACAGAGTGAGGGCAAGGACGCACACAGTGAGCGTAAGGATGCACAGAGTGAGGGCAAGGACGCACACAGTGAGGGTAAGGACGCACAGAGTGAGGGCAAGGATGCACATGGTGAGCGTAAGGACGCACACAGTGAGGGTAAGGACGCACACAGTGAGGGTAAGGACACACAGAGTGAGGGTAAGGATGCACACAGTGAGTGTAAGGACGCATGCAGTGAGGGTAAGGACACGCAGTGAGCGTAAGGATGCACACAATGAGGGTAAGGACGCACACAGTGAGCGTAAGGACGCACACAGTAAGGGTAAGGACGCATGCAGTGAACGTAAGGACGCACACAGTGAGGGT
>NW_022589721.1:33651942-33686298 GCF_004348235.1 Phoca vitulina
CGCACACAGTAAGGGTAAGGACGCACACAGTGAGGGTAAAGGACGCACACAGTGAGGGCAAGGATGCACAGAGCTGCACAGTTGGCACGGCTCCACCTCACACAGAAGCGAGTGGGCTGCTGAGAGCGTACAGCGCCAGTTGGGTGATGTCCATCTGGGGTCCCTGCAGAAGCTTAGGTGGCATTAAAGGCCAAGTGGGGCACAGCAGGGGGGTCAGGATCCTGGGTTCAGGAGAACAGATGCTCAGACTGGCTCCACTCTGCCTGTCTGTGTGCTCTGGGTCCTGTGGGTCCAGTTGTGTGCATGTGTGCGTGTGTGTGATTATGTGTATGTCGGTGGGTTTGGTATGTGTATGTGTCTGTGCCCATGTGTGTATACACAGGCAGGCACACCCTGGAACCGAGACCACGTGGGAGTCACAACCCAGCAGTGAACATGGGACAGACAGAGCTCTGAGGGCCCTGCAGATCCAGGCTCTAGCTTGGGGGCAGAGGGGGGACAGCAGTAGATGCCTGCCTGGCCCCGGGGCATGGGGGTAGGCAGGGGTGGGGAAGAAGAGGGCTGCAGAGCAATGGAGGGTTCTTTGGAGTCTAAGGAGCTCTTCCCCTTGCCTTACCATATCTCCACATCTGGACTCATTTCAGCCTCCATTCATCAGACAGTGACCAAGTAAGGAAGCCCCTCAGCCCAACCCTCAGCTAGGTGTGGGATAGATGCAGAAATAAGGGTGCCCCAGGCCACACACCTGAGTACTGGGAGACAGACAGCACACCAGAAAGGGGCTGCCTCAGAGGACAGGATGTAGGGACAGCAATGAGAGGGAGACCCCGCGCCCAGAGCTGCAGACTGAAAAGGAGACAGTAGACTAACCGTAGGCCGAAGGACACGAGCATTAAATAAACCAGCCACTGGCTCCAGAAGCGTTGAGGAGAGGGCCACACAGACTCTTGTTCTCGGCTCCTTGAGTCTTCCAAACGAGACAGACCCATGCTCTTCAACATCACAAAAATCACCATTGTCATCACCACCACCAACTCCACCACCACCATCACCACCATTACCACCACCATCACCACCACCACCACCACCATCACCATTATCAACCACCACCATCATCATCACCATCACCACCATCACCATCACCACTACCACCATTATCAACCACCACCACCACCATCACCTTCATCACCACCACCACCTCCACCACCATCACCACCATCACCATCATCCTCACACCATCACCACCACCACCGTCTCCACCACCACCATTGCCATCTCCATCACCATCACCACCACCACCACCATCATCACTGTCACCTCCACCATCACCACCACCACCATCACTACCATCTTCCCTCATTAGGTTCTGGGCAGAGGACTATATAAGTCAGGTGGGGGCAGGAGGTGGCGAAGAAGAGCAGCAAGGATTGTCAGGTCTCAGGTCCTTACCAGGTTACTCGCTTGTCATGTGACCTTGCACAATGACTTGCTATCTCTGAGCCTCAGTTTCCCCACTTTTAAGAAGGAAATTATGCTCCCTGACCTCTCTACTTTTCGATGTTGTTTTGACAGTGAAATAATTGGAGATATACGAAGGTGTCATGTAAATTTCAAAGTGCTGAGCAAATGTGATGCATTATTATCACCATGCAGAGTCCAGTCCCAGTCATGCTCCCCCCTCAGCCCCCTCCCAGCAACACACACTGCCAGGTCTTGGGAGCGCCACAGTCCCAGAAACCAACCCCAGGAGCTGCAAGATTGCCTCCACCTTTGACTGGAATGCAAACAACATACAAATGAACATAGAACTGCCTCCGCTCCTTTTGGAGACCCCAGCCTGGTGTGGGGTGGGCTGCCTCCCGCCTCTGTTCAGAATGTGGGGGAGGGGCGAGGCTGTGGGAGGAGGGAAGGCTCAGAGACGCCAGCACTGCACCGAGAACTCTCTGGCCACCGTTCTTGCAGAGTCTCGGCCCCACAAAGCAGCAACGTGTGTTGTTACAGAGACACAGGCTTCCCCCCATTGTCTCCCATGCCAGCATCTGTCCCCTGTGTGTCCAGGCCGCTCCCTCCTCTCCTCCCTTCCTCCAGCTCTCCCTGGGCACGTGCGCAGGCCCTGGATTTGGTCTCCCTCAAGGGCAGCTGGGCTTCGGGGACAGAGACAAACAAGAGGTGACCCCTGCGTTCTGCCCCACAGTCCCCCCACCCCATGACAGTGATTCAGTATGCAGAGGGACATGGGGACGCTGAGGCAGCGAGTCACCCTTACTCTGAGAAAGGCAGGAGTCCTCCCCGAGGGTGACATGGTCCAAAGGCAGAGGGTGTTCCAGATAGAGGACATATCAGGAAGAGACTTAGGAGAGCAAGGAAGAGCCTGGCTCAGACAGGGAGGGGCAGGGCAGGAGGGGTGGACAGGGATATGCTCAGGATGAGGCAGGAGGGACAGCTGGGGGGACCAGGCTAGGCCTCGGACCTGGCTTGGTTTGGGACTTCTTTGGCAGGAAATGGAGAGCCACTTAAGGCTTTGAGGCCCATGACAGTTGGGGGGTCATGCTTGCCTTCAGAAGGATCTCAGCCAGCGGAGGGCAGGCGGTGGGAGGGCCAGAGTCCACCTTAACAGCCCTGATACTTGATCCGACTCTCCTTGAACCTGCGGAAATACTGAGGCCCAGGAGAGGAGGGGCCTGGCCCTCGTGGTCAGGTCCCACGATTGTTCTTTGCCCCTCCCCAAGGCAGAGGGCGCCTCCTGCAGGTGGGCGGGTGGACTGTACCCCGGGAGCTCATCCTGCAGACAGATGGATGCCAGGGGCCCCGTGCCCGAGTCCTGCTGCCCAGGCCCTGACCTCCACTCCGGCGCCCGCCCGCTGTGGCTGGCACGGGGGGAAAGAAGACAACGCTGGCCCCACGCCGTTTCCTGAGCCCCAGGTGGGGCTCCCCTGGTCACCGTGGTGAGAACCCTAGCCAGACGGAAGAGCCCGGACTCTGCCTGTGGGGGAGGGAGGCCCATGGAGGGGCTCTCACCAGCCCTGGGCCAGGGCTGTCCACGTGCTGGGCTGCCAAGAGAGATCCTAATGCCTTGGAAACCCTAGTGTCCCGTGCAGGGGGGAGCGAAACCATCCCACAGGCACCTGTGGTGGGATCTGCGTCAGACCCTGCCTCGCTCTCCTCCTGAACAGCGTTCATCTGCTTGGGAGGAGCCCACTGTCCTGAGGCAGCCAGGGGGGCCTGTGTCCTTGCTGGAACCCAACATTAGGGACGAGTGTCTGCTCTGTGCGTGTGAGGGAGGGATGGCGGGGGGTGGGCGGATGGGCTCCGTCCCCTCCCTGAGGCTCCTGCGAGTCCTGTGGCCCATGCTCACGTCCACACACACACACACACACACACACTCACATATGCACCCTCGCTCCTCCTCCTCCTGCTCCCCAGTGCGCCTGCCCCGGGCCTCCTTCCCCTCCTCGGGCTTCCGTGTCCACTGGGCGGCCCCAGGCTGCTGTGACAAGTGGCACCACAGATTGGTGGCAGGAAAGTCACCATCACGCAGTCACCTGGGACCCAGGCCCCTCCATCTGTGGCCCACCAGCCCCAGATCTTGCCGGTCGTCATCTTTATCAAGCAGGGGGAAGTATGGAGAAGTTGGGGGCCTCCAAGGGCCCAGCCCCACGGACGGGACTCCATCGGCTGGAGCCAGTCACGTGCCACAGCTCAGGGAGGGGCGCTGGGAAGTGAGGGCACCTTATGGGGGTGTTGCCTGCCTACAGTGGGGCATGTCGGGGTCAGCGTCGTGATTACCCCAAGAGGGCCCGTCCACCACACAGGACTGCCTGGGCTGAGGCCCTGCTAGGACAGGGCAGACAGGGAGAGATGACCTCCAGCCTGGTGAAGAGGGCCTGGGAGACTCAGGGCACACAGTGGGAGTCAGGCTTCTGACCTAGGCCCAGCCCCCATTATCCCCCAGGTGGATTTCAGACTTCTGGGCGCTGAGGACTCCAAGACCCATCCCCAGGCTGTCAACCCCATGGACCCCCAGGTGTCCAAGGCCACCCTTTGAGAAACCCTGCTGTGGAGTTATGTATCTACTGTTCTTTGTGCTCAGAGTCAGGGCTCAGTTTGCAATCAGGAATCAGGATCAGTATGTCTGTGCACCCACCTCCTGGCCCGGACTGTGTCCTGGGGTGCTCAGATCAGACGCACCACCAGTGATAGCTGGAGACAGTGAGACCGCCCAGTAGGGCCATGGGTATGGGACATTGGGGCTGAGGTATGGGGAGGATACACGCAGAGGCCCAGGTCATGTCTGGGGTCCTTGTGAGCTGTGAATATGTGGGAGTATGCCATCTTAGTGGGGAGGTTGGGTGGGCACCAAGGGTAGGTGAGGGAAACCTTGGCCAGCCCCCAAGAGGAGCAAGGGGGCCCACTCACTGTCCGCACCGCTCGGAGCCTGCTGCATGCTGAGTGTGGCCAATGGAGTGCAGGGCCTCCATGGCCGCCTTTAACCTCCGCTCCTGTTGTCTCCCTGATCCCTCTGATTGTTCTGATTTTCACTGCACTATTTATTAAATGCTTAATCTCCCACCACTGAATGTTTCCCAGAGCTCGCTTGGTATCCTGCATTCCCTGGGCTGGCTAAGCCCAGAGAGAAGGCCTGGAGGGACAGCTGTGTGCTCAGGCCCTAAAGTCCACCCAGCCTCTGCTTGGGGAACCAGGGCTGAGGGGGAAGGGTTGGGCCTGGCGTGGGCAGGGCCCCAGTCGCACAAGAGGGGCTTGAGGAAAATGGGTCCCATGACTGTGGGTGATGCTAATCCTCAGGAAGTGACCAGGACATTAGAGGGTCAGAACTCAGTCTGTGATTATGGATCGGTATACAGTGTATGCCCAGGATCAGGGCTCAGCCAGTGATAAGAGATCAGTATGTGCTCAGAGTCAGGGCCAGTCTGTGATCAGGAATCAGGGCCAGCACAGGACCAAGGCCAGGACTCAGTCTGTGATGAGGGACCTGGGCCATCTCGGGACCAGGCCGGGGCTCAGGCAGGACGCCGTGAGGACTGGAAGCAGTGCTCAGGAAGGGTCCAGGGCGGTTCCTGGCCCGGAGCCACTCCCTCTCCTTCCCTGTCCACCTGTCAGTCTCGAAGACCCCCTCTAAAGAACAAGTCTTTGACTCCGGGCCCACGCTGGTCCTCGCCCCTGGCCATGTGACCTCGGGCAAGTCACATCTGCTCTCTGAGCTGCAGTTTTTCCAGCTTTGGAGAGGCACCATGCCTCGTGGCCTCTGGTCGCTGCCCCGAGGGCCGATGGGGGCAGGGGACAGTCTCTTCCTCGAGCACAGCTTCCGAGCAGGTGCAGCAGCACGTACGCCAGGCTTCACGACGCGCAGGGGCCTCAGGGTCCCAGGGCTTCCCCGGCTGCCTCCGCCCAGGGAGGACGGGGCAGGCAAGGGGCGCGCAAGGAGTGCGCAGGGCCACTGGGCTGGCCGAGGCTCGCCCACAGCCCCCTGCCCCGCTCCTCGGGAGAAGGCTGGGGACTCGGCGTCAGCACCATGGCCAGGGGGGCACCTGGCGTCCGGCCTTGTGTGGGGAGAGGCCGGGGTCCCCGCAGCCAGGCCCCTTGTCTGCGGCCCGGACAGGCTTCCCTGGGGCTGGGTGCGGACACACTGCAAAGCACTTGGTCCTGAGTGTCCTCGGCCCCCTGCAGCCTGCCCTGGGTCCAGGCCGATGGGGCCTCGCTGTGTGGCCTTGGCCGGAGCCTTCACCTCTCTGAGCCTTTCCTGTGGAGCACAGAGAAGTAAGGCTGCCCAGCCCAGACAAGGGAACTGTGGCCACACGGGTGAGCTCAGCAAAGTGGACTGGCCACTTCCCCGCTGCCCTAGCCCTTCTCTCCTCACCTCTGCCCGGTGTGTTGCCTCTCTCCCAGCCTGTGGGGCCAACTCTCAGGAAGCATGTCTCCCTGGGAGTGCCCATGCCCCGGTGCCCCCAGGGCTTTGACACCATCCATGGGAGCAAGCACGGTGCCTGGCTGAAGGGACCTTAGTCTCTGCAGGCCCAAGTGAGCCCTCAGATCTGTGAGGTGAGGACTGCTGTGTCAGGCAGGCCTGGCCTTCCCTGGGGCCTCACACACGTGGGCAGACACGGGGCCCGGACAGGGCTGTAGCCAGAGGGCTTCAGGTCAGCTGTATGAGGAACTCCCAAGGGGCAGCGGCTCTAAGCCCCCAGGATCGTGAGGAGCGCCCCCTCCTGTGTTCCCGCCTGCCGGCCTGGGTTCCAGCACGCAGCCAGCCCGCACGCACGTCCGCAGGCCTGCAGGGCCAGTACGCCCACTGTACACAGAGGGTCCCTGGAAACTCCTGTGGGACTGGAGTAGGGCGAGGCAGGGCACTGTGGCCTGAGGCGGGATGATGCCGGGGGCAGCAGTCATGCCTGCTGACCCAGAGGGGCTGGAAGAAGGGGGTTCCGTCCTGTGGGCTGGGCTGAGTCAGTGCAGGGGGGGGGGGGGAGCTGGGCCCTGGCCAGGAAGTCGGCACCGAAGAAAATGAGAATGGGGCCTGCACACTTCCCTGCACATGCATCTGCGTCAGGCTGGGTGACGCCATTTCCTGGTTTAATCCTGACAAAGACCACACGAGTGGGCACTGTCATCATCCCCAGTTCACAGATGGAGCAGGCGCAGAGCGGTAGGTGACTCGCCTGAGGTCACACAGCTAGAAAACGGAGCAGTCAGGACACAACCCTGTTGAGTCTGGCCGCAGCGGCCGCGTCAACCGGCCTGGAGGACGCCCCGCTCTCACCCGGAGCCCCCAGTGCGGGGAAGGGAGAGGCGCTGAGCAGCCCCGCGCTCTGTGGCAGGGCCTGGAACCACGGTTGGCGGTGGGGGGGCTGTTTGCTTGAGCCGAGTATGACAGGTCTCTCTGCACCTTCAGGCCCGGGAGCCCTGCCTGGGGGGAGCCTCCAGCCCGAATCACTTGTGCGTCCAGACCTGGCCTGGGCGGGTGCACAAGACCGTGGAACGTCACAGAATCTGAGCTGGCTGCACATCGGCCCGGGCCCCGCGGGATGATTGCCCGTCACCCCAGCTCTGCGCTGGCCCCGATGCAGAGTCTTTCCTTAGTGGAGGGTCTGCCCACTGTCCTCCTCCAGGCCCAGGCTCCAGCCTGGGACCAGTGAGGGCCTCCAGCAGTGTCTGTCATGTGCCTGGACTGGGCCTTGCCTGCTGACAGGGAGGTGAGAGCATCCCAGAGGAACCGGGAGCCTCTTCCCTCACCTCCTCTCCCCCCAGCTGTTCCGGGAAGGATGGAGGGCTGAGCTGCAGGTGGGAAGGGGTGGGGGTGCCCGAGGGCGCCGGGCGGGGCCTCGTCTCTGCTGAGTGGCACTGCAGACTCCCTGTGTCCTGACTGGGAGGCTAATTGCGGCTTGTTGCATCCACAATTAATTATCGTGCATGTGAATCAGCTAATTACTCCCCACACTCAGCCCCCACCCCTCACCCTTCTGGCTCGGGCTTGCAAAGTTCACTGAAGAGTTGGAGAGGACCCCGGGATGCCCTGGGCTGGAAATCCTGCGCTGTCCCCTCCTCCCCTGCACCCAGTGACCTCTGAAGACCCTGGGAAAGGTTCCCTGATGCTAAGTGCCCTCACTGCACCTCTGTCCCTGAAGGCAGGGCGGGGAGACCATTGGTTCTAGACCACCCCAACTCCCAACATGACCTCAAATACCCCCCTTAACCAAGCCCTCGCTTCTCACTCTGAGAATGGGACGGTCCTATGTGAAAATGCTTGGAAATAGACAGGACTTTAAGGTGTGTTTCTGCTGCTCTGCCCTGGGGTCTCCCTGGCCCCTGGAACGTTCCTGTTTGCCGTCCCTCAGGGATGCCTTAGAGTTTATGCTCAGCCGAGCAACCAAAGAGCTTGCCACAGAAACAGGCTCAGCATGTCCTCAGGGTCAGGGCTCAGTGTGTGACCAGGATCAGGGCTCAGAGTGTGACTGGGGTCAAGGTCCAGAGTATAATCAGGGTCAGGGCTCAGAGTGTGACCAAGATCAAGGCTCACTTTGTGACCAAGGAAGGGCTCACTTTGTGATCAAGGTCAGGGTTCAGTGTGTGACCAGGATCAGTGCTCAGAGTGTGACCAGGGTCAAGGCTCAGAGTGTGACCAGGGTCAGGGCTCAGTGTGTGACCAGGGTCAGGGCTCAGAGTGTGACCAGGGTCAGGGCTCAGTGTGTGACCAGGGTCAGGGCTCAGAGTGTGACAAGGATCAGGGCTCAGTGTGTGACCAGGGTCAGGGCTCAGAGTGTGACCAGGGTCAGGGTTCCCTGTGTGACCAGGGTCAGGGCTCAGAGTGTGACCAGGGTCAGGGCTCAGAGTGTGACCAGGGTCAGGGTTCCCTTTGTGACCAGGGTCACGCTCAGTGTGTGACCAGGATCAGGGCTCAGAATGTGACCAGGATCAGGGCTCAGAATGTGACCAGGGTCAGGGCTCAGAGTGGGACCGGGATCAGGGCTCAGAGTGTGACTAAGGTCAGGGTCCAGAGTATAATCAGGGTCAGAGCTCAGAGTGTGACCAAGATCAAGGCTTACTTTGTGACCAGGGAAGGGCTCACTTTGTGATCAAGGTCAGGGTTCAGTGTGTGACCAGGATCAGTGCTCAGAGTGTGACCAGGGTCAGGGCTCAGTGTGTGACCAGGGTCAGGGCTCAGAGTGTGATGAGGTTCAGGGCTTAGTATGTGACCAGAATCAGGGCTCAGTGTATGAACAGGGTCAGGGCTCAGTATGTGATTTTGGTCAGTGTTCAGTGTGTGACCAGGGTCAGTGATCAATGAGTTCAAAGTCATTTAGAAGTCACTGGTGATTGAATGGCTGAGATCAGAGATGGTTAATGACCGTGAATAGGGCCTTAAGGCGCCAAGTGTCATTCTCCCTCCAGGGCTGTATGAGGAGGTTCTAGAACCTGGTTTCCCACTGGATAAGGTTGGCCCAGCAGAGGACCATCAATTTCAGCCTGCCATACTGAGCCCATCCTGGGTTTCTTCAA
Organism: Phoca vitulina; assembly: GCF_004348235.1. Classification (NCBI taxonomy): domain Eukaryota; kingdom Metazoa; phylum Chordata; class Mammalia; order Carnivora; family Phocidae; genus Phoca; species Phoca vitulina. The sequence goes on from NW_022589721.1 coordinate 33,660,955, forward strand.
GCTGTGGCCAGGCCTCTAGTTTTGGGTGTGAGTGGTAAGGGTCAAAGGTCAAGGTAGAGAAGTTGCTGGATATAAATCGGTAGCAAATCTCTGGAAAAGTGGCCATGGGTTCAGAGGTCTAGAATCTGGGAGTGTTTGGGCCATAAGAAACCTTCAAAACCATTCAGTCAAGATACTCATGCACTAACAGGGAAACTGAGGCTGCAGGCCGGTAAAGGCGAGTCTCTTTATTTCAGGTCATTCAGCTGAGAGCTGGGGGCGGAAGGGGGGACAACAGGCGGAATTACCCACATCTGATCTTCAGGCGCCAAGCTGACTCTTCTTCCTCCTTGGGGAGGAGCATGAGGGGGCCCGGGTCCTCTCTGCCTCCACGTGGGGGAACTATCTGGATTCTGGATCAGGAACTGGGACAAGGGGTCAATTTTCTAAAAGGGGCAGGTTGGGGAAGGAAGCAAGAAGTCCCCACATAGAGGGGGAAGGCCTGGCCCTGCTGAGAAGCCCCAATCCGAGGGGACACTGCCTCGCCCTGGGAACCCCAAACCCCGACCCAGAGCGGAGGAGTGGGGGTGGCTGCCCCCTCCCCCAGCAGCAGGGAGAAGGGCTGGTGGGAAAGCAGCAGCTGAAATCCTGACTCAGAGCAGCCCGCACCCTGGCGCTGCCTCGCCGCCGAATATCAGAGGCCCCCTGGTGGCCACAGGCTGCTGGTGCGGGAGAACAGCAAGGCCAGGCAGCTGCAGGAAGGACCCGGTGGTGGACTCCGCGGTGGGATGAGTGGGCAGGTGCAGCTGGGGGGCCTCGGAGGCAGCCCCACCCCAGCACCACCTCCATCTCTTCTCTCAGTTCGGAGACTTGGGGAAGAAGGCTCTGTCCCTCAGGAGGGAAGGGAACATTCAGGGTGCCTGGAGGTTGTCCTGGGGAAGGCCCTCCCCGTCTCATGGTCTTTGTCTCCGCTGGCCGGGCTGTCTCAGGACGCCTCTAGAGCTTTAGGCCCCAGACCGGCCTTGTGAGAGGGTCTGGTTTGGACAGAGCTTCATCTGCTGAGATGAGCAGTGAGCCGGGTGCTAGGCTGACTTAAGTTGCCCCCCCCAACCCCCCGGGGCCAGTGCTTATGGTGGGGGTGCTGACAGCGACCAGTGATGGTGTTGGCTGCGATGGGGATATCAGGGCCCTGGGTGGGGGCTATGGTGACGATCACGGGGAGAACAGCACAGGGGTGGATGGTGACGAGGACTGCATTGATGTGTGATGGTGACAGTGATGATACCTGGATAGAGTCTCCTGATGCGTCTGCTGAGAAAAGCGGACACTTGGACCAGATGTTGAGCTTGAACAGCAAAAGTGTAAGTGGACTGTTACGGTGATAAGTATGCAATGTATTGAGTATTCAGGCAGAGCCAAAGAGGGTCTGCATTCAGAGTGGACCACAAGTTGTGCAAAAGGAGCCAGGAGCTGGGAGGCGTTGGCATCCTAGTAGAGAAGAATCCTGAAGTATTTCCCTGAGGTCATTCCTCCAAGACTCTGGATTTCATTCTAGAGAGGCCCCCTGTGGGTATCTGGCTAAAGGTCTCAGGAGAAGAGGGATTATGGACACTTTATGATGGGAGATAAAGCAGCTAAAGGGGCCGTCACCATCAGTTTATGGAAAACAAAATCCAAATATGGAATTGGGATGTCCCCACTGTCACCAAGTCAAAGGAGGATGGATGGGGGATGAGAACAGAGAGGGACGAGTGAGGACAGCCACACAGGGTGATGTGGGCTACACCTCTACTTTCAAACCCATCTCCTCTTGGCTCTTCCCCTAAGCTCCTCCCTCAGCATTTCTTAGGAGTCCCCCCAAGAAAAGACTGGAAAACCCAAACTGGACAGTACAAGTCGGCTCTCCCCCTACCCCCTCTGATCCTCTTGGATGGGGTCCAGCGTCTATGCCTCTGACTCTACCCCTCATCATAACTCACTTCTTTCATCCAACCTGCCATTCACTCTCATCCGCCTGTCCACACATTCCACCCCACCCCCCCACACAGGCCACCATCTCTTCAGCCCTCCGCTCACATGCCATTCATCTGTTTATGCACCCATCTATCCTGTCCGTCCTCACCAGTCTCTTTCCTCCATCCATCCATCCACCTTCCATTCTTCCGTTCAACATCCCACCCACCTCTCCGACTTCAGATCCATCCATCTATCCTCTGGCACACCTCCTTCCTCTACACCACTTGCCTCACCCATCCTTCCACTTGTCCCATCCTTCCATGTTCCTCTATTCTCTATGTACAACCCCTTATAACTTCCTTCCTTCCATCCATCTATCCTCTGTCCATCCACCCATCCAACCACCCATCCACCCACCCATCCATCCACCCATCCACCCATCCACACATCCACCCACCCATCCATCCATTCATCCATCCACCCATCCACCCATCCACACATCCACCCACCCATCCATCCATTCATCCATCCACCCATCCACACATCCACACATTCACACATCCATTCATCCATCCACCCATCCATCCATCCATCCATCCACCCACCCATCCACACATCCACACATCCATTCATCCATCCATCCATCCACCCATCCACCCATCCATCCATCCATCCATCCATTCATCCACCCACCAACCAGCCAGTGGGCAGCCACTCCTCGGCTCCTGGAAGAGACAGAGAGCAGAAACCCAACTCTTGGCTTTCCTGCTGCATGGGGCAGGAACTGGGCTTTCCTTGGTGTGCCGCGCGTGTGTGTGCATTTCATCCGTACCCCCCCTTATCTCTCTCCCCTCCCCCACACCCCGCCCCCCGCTCGCGCTCCCCTCTAATGTGTGATCTGGAAGCTCTATAAAGCCTGATGTAATCCGTAATGCAGTCTCTGGCTCCCGATTCGGGATCCAGTTTCAGAGAGCGAGAGATTGGGGAGCGCCGGCAGCCCGGTGGGGGGAAGCAGCTCGCCTCTCTCCTCCTCCTTCTCCCCGTCCTCGGCCTCCTCCTCCTCCTCCCCTCGCCGCCCCGCCCCCGGCTCAGCTCGGCTCGCCCCCCCCTCAGGAAGGGGAAAAAAGGCGAGAAGAGCGGGGCAGGCGAGAGGAGCGGAGCGGCGGCGGCCGGAGAGGGAGCGGCGAGCGCAGGCGGCGGCGGCGGGCGCGGCGTTGGCGGCGGCCCCGGCGGAGCGAGCGCGGAGCCGGCGAGCCGGGAGCACAGGCGGCCGCGCCGCGTCCTGGCCGGGCCCGGGCCCGCGCGCCCCGCATCGCCTGCAGCCCGGGCATCCGGACCCCCAGGCGCCTGGGGGGCTCCAGCAGGCGGGGGGAGGGGAGGGGGCCTGCGTGCGCTGGCGGGGGCACCCCGGGGTGCGTCCGGCTAGGCCTGGAGCGGGCCGGGGGCGGCGGCGGCAGGAGGAGCCCCCCCCCTGGGATCGGGCGCCCAGCTCGGCCGCCGGCGACGCGGGGCGCTCCTGGGGATTTGCAACTCGCCGGATCAAGTCTTCGCCGGCGGGGCCGCCGCTGCTGGGGAAGGTAAGGAAGGCTCTGGCTGGGAACTGGGGGCTGGGGGCGCGGCGAGAGGGGCGCAGCGAGGGTGGGAGGGGGTCGGGGGAGGGGCGGGCGCCCGGACTTCCTAACTTCGCCGTTTGGGGCTTCGCAGCTCCGAGGTTTGCGCTCGGAGCTCGGGAGTTTGGACCCCCCCCCCCAGCCCCCTGCCTCCTCCAGCGGCAGCCACGGAATCCGGCAGGTCTCTGAGCGCCCGCACCGGGCGGGCTGAGGAGGGGGCGACCCTGGACGTGGTAGAGGCTCCTTGGCGCTGCTCACCCCCCCCCCCCCCCCCAGTCCACACACGCAGCCTGGCCAGGCTAGCAGGCTGGGCTGGGGAAGGCATCCCCTCCCCATCACACGCACAGACCCAGGGCAGGCTGGAGAAGGCGTTCCCGTTGTGTCCCCAACACATACAGATGCTGGCAGGGGTCTTTGGGAGCCCCAGATGTGACCCCTACAGCCACACATAGACCCAGGTAGGTTGAGGAGAGACACCCCAGTGTGTCCCCCTTCCCTTCATGACACTCAGAGCCCCCTACAGACATTGTAGGGGCCGGATATGTCCTCCCCCCACGCAGAGCCCCTGGGCGGGCACGAGAAGCCTCGGTCTCCCCCTCTCAGCCCTCACCCGGTAGACCCGGCACTGGCTTTGGAGCCCCCCGGAGGTTCTCTTCCCCCCGAATCGGGAATTGGCAGAGGGCCACCCTAGCGCCCCCCACCACCCCCCACCACCCCCACACACAAACGACCTGGCTCGTTCTGTTCTCGTCTTCTTTTCCACTTGCTCGGACAGGCCGCGCGGATAAGCCGCTCCGAACTTTGGGTCGGCCCTGCGCCCTCTCCGCGCGAAGCGGCGAGGCTAGGAGCCGGGCACTCCTCGGTCCCCATCCCCAGCGGGCAGAGGCCGTCGGCCCCCCGCCGCCGCTGCGCTGTCTGGGAGCCGCGCGTAGCTGCCTCGAGGAATGAGCACGTCTCCCTCCCGGGGAGGCTGGGGGCTCTGGGCCCAGCCAGGCGCCCTCTCCCCGGGTCCCCGTGGCCCCCTGGGCAGGGCAGAGCGCGCCTCGGGCCTGCCTCGGAGGGGGCGGCGCAGAGGAGAACAGCCGCGGAGCCAGGCGGCCGGGAGAGCTAGTCCGAGGCTGCGGCTCCGAGCCCCGGTCCCTCCGCCGAGCCTCGGCGGCTCCGGCTGGGTCACTTCCCAGGCAGCTCCGAGAGAGCGCCCAGCCTGGCAGCCAGGCCCCAGCCCGCTGGGCACCTTACCCTTCCCACTTTTATTTTGGGATTCCAAGTTTCTTGGAGCGCAAGGACCCAGGCTGGGACCTGACGAGCCATAACCCACCCCTCCTAGGCACCCTTCCGCTCGGGGCGCTCCCCATCACGTCGCATTCCCCCGGGTCTGGGGCAGGGATTCCTTAGCGGCAACTCGGGAGGAGTTGAAAGGCGTGAAGGCGCGTGGGTGGGCAGGGGGCGCGCACCCCCGCCCTAGAAGAGCCTCTTGGCGTAGGTGTTGGGAAGGTGGCTGGGAGATCTGCGCTCCCACCCCACCCTCGGGACCCAAGGAGACCCTTGGTGCCCTCCCCCACAGACACAATCACACGCCCCCTCCGAGCAGCGGCCGCGCGGGCGGTGGAGTGGGGGGAACCGGAGGCTAGGGTCCCTTTTCGTATCCGGGAGGTGGTATATGGTGTTTGGGGTCTGGAGAAGCGGCCATGGCGTCTTCTAGAACCCTGAAACCTTCCATTCCCCGACGACCCCCGCAGCCGAGGAGGCAAAGAGGGAGGTCGAGGGAGGGAGTCGCTCCCTCCCCGACCGCAGGCGATAGAGAAACTCTGCGCCCCGACGCCGGGTGCCGCCGGGTCCGGCTTTGAGTACCCCCGCAAGGTCAAGCAGGCGAAGGAGGGGGCGGGGGCTCTTGGGCGCGCCCCCGCCCGCGCAGAGTCGCAGCCTAGGGAGGGGATGTGGGCCGCCCGCCGAGTCACCCGAGCACCCGCCACCCGCGCCGGGTCCCTAGAGGCGGACGTTGCGCGCATTCGGGGATCCCGGAGCGCCCCGCGCCGAGCCCGGCGCCTTCCTTCCCGGATCGCTCGCTGCTCCTCCGCGCTGCTTTCAGACTTGTTGCGCCTGGATCTGGGGGGCGGGGGACGGCCCGGGAGCCCGGGGACCCGGGCGGCGGGGGGCCGAGCCCTAGGCCCGCGGGAATGCGCCCCGGCGGCGCGCGGACGGGCACGGCGCGGGGGGCTCGAGCCGGGAGTTTGCTGCCTCGGATCCTGGAGAAGGGCTCTTGTCCCCGCCGCGCTCCCGCGCGGGGGCGGACACAAGGCGATTCGTCGCCCTCGGCCTCACGCCGCACTCCGCCGACCCCGGGCAGGGAGGGACCCAGCTAAGTTGCCGAGCCCTCCAAGTCCCTTCCCTCGTCCGCAGGCTCCGGCCCCTCTCGGGCCTCGGCGGCCGCGTCCGTGCAATGGGAGCGCGGGTTATGCTCGCGGAGCCCTTCCAGCCCAGGCCCTCGGTGCTCGTCCCGCGATCCAACGTGCTGGGCCCGCAGCGTGCTGGGTCTGCGGCGTCCGGGCCGGCCAGGTCCCGAGGCAGCGGCGCGCCTACAGACACTCGGCTGCGAGGCTCGGCCACGGGCGGCCCCGGCAGGCCCGGGCGAGCGGCCGAACGCGGGCAGCCTCGCGTGGCGCCATCGCTCCCCTGGCCCGCCCGGCCGGCCCGGCCCCGCCTCCCGGAGCGGGTCCGGGGACCCGAGCCCGCCCCCTGGGGACACCTCCGGGCTGGGGCCCGGGCGGCCGGCGCGGGGCTGCGGTGGCGGTGGCAGAGGGCGGCGCGCTGCCCCGGACGGCCGGGAGAGGGCGCCCGCGCCCGCCCGCCGGGCCTGCCCGCCCCTTCCGTCTCCTCCGCGCCCGCCCGCGCCCGCCCCATCCTGGGCAGCCCCCGGCCGCCCCGCCCTCCCGCCGGGCCCTCTGCTGCCCGCCAGGCCCCGTCACCTGTCTGTCCGCTCGCCTGGCCCCCGTGCCCTTGCGCACTGTGCACAGGCGTGAGCGAGCGTGTTTGTGTACATGTGTGCCACGCACGCTTCCGGCATGTGTGTGCAGACACGCACAGTGTCACATCTGTGCGCAGCGCGGTGCAGGTCTCCTGGGAGTGCGCGCCCCGGATGGCAGCGTCCCGTTGAGCCGCGTTTCACCCTGGGGCAGGTCCTGTGTCCCGCACTGTGTGCAGGAGCTGGACCCTGGGAGTCAAGCTCTATCTGAGCCCCAGGAAGACCCTGAACCTGGAGGGTTTGTGCCAGCAAACCCACACTCCCCTTGTCCTCTGCAACCCTCCCACCTCCGGCCTCCCCGGCTGCAGCTGCGCCATAGGGCAGGGCTGTGATTTCCGGGGAAACACGCATGGCCCGGGGCCCCTGTGCGCCGTCCGCATGCACACACACACTACACCTGGGGGTGCCCACGTGGGTACACTTCACTGGGGTGCCGTGAGGGCCAGGGGGAGGGCATGGTCACAGCCCCACACCCCCAATGTGAAGGCTGACGAGAGGATGGGAGTGAAGACGCTCTGACAAGCCCTGTGAATCAGCTCTAGGGGGTGGAGGATAACGGCCAGCCTGCAGGGGTCCAGATGTGGGGCTCCCACAGAGGCTTCTGCCAGAAGGGGTGGGTAGGTATGGTGAAGGGAAGGGAGCAGCCATGCAAAGGCCCTGTGGCAGGCGACAGGACAGCTGTGAGGAATGGACAGGACTTGGAAAGGAGGATGAATGGCAGGTGGGGACTTCAGAGGGAGTGGGGCCCGACCTGAGCCCTGGAGGCTTTGGGCTGCTTCCTGCGAGCCGGGGGAGGACCAAGGGGATCTTAAAGAGGGGTGGCGATTTGGCCTGATGGACATGTCAAAGCAGTGGCGGGCGCCCCTGTGGACAGCAGGCTCAGAGGAGACGGAGCGCACAGCCAGTGACAGGTGCTGCCGCCCCCACACCTGTGCCGCATGGTAGACTACATCCGTCAGGACCAAATGCCCCCCAAGACCCCCGCACCCAACTTGCAACAGGAGCAGACTCAGTGCAGCGTGCGCGTCCCATCAAGAAAAGCGCACAGAGTACCACTGCCCTGCGGTCTGGACCCCACTGTGCACGCGCACATCCCAGGGTGAGGTGTTGCTCAGAGGGGAGAGTCTCCATGGGCACAGCTGCAGGGGACGGACTAGGAGCCCCTCCCCCCAGGAGCCCCGAGACCTGCAGTTGCGGCTGGATGCAGAGCTCTGGGCTCGGATCCCCGATGAGCCTGCCCCGGCTTGGCGTCCTCAGCTGTGTGCTGGGGCCGGCAGTCCCCCCGTCTCACAGGGTGAGGCAAAGACTGGCGCTCAGGGACAAAGCGCCAAGCACGCTAAGGGGGCACCTCTGTCCTGCTCGCCCTCACTTCCCCTGCCCTCCCCCTTCTTCATGTGAACCCATGCCTATTAACCGAAGAAGTGGCAACGGATGGGAACACAGGGTCTGGGGAGCAGAAGGGAGTCTCCATCTCGCGCCCAAACTCCAGGTCCTCCTGCCCCGTGTGACCGTTAGCGATTCCCTAGCTTGCCACAAGACAACTGCGTGTGTCTGTCCTGTAAATGGTTCAGGCAAATGGAAGTGTCCAGTGTACACTGTGGGCCTCTGGCTCGCCCCCCACCCCCACTGTCGCCTTTGGCACCTCCATTATCTTTGTGCTGGTCCCACCACCTGTCTTCCCGTGCATGGACCTCTGTGAGCCCCAGCACCACCAGAAGCCAGGAGAGGCCGCCAGGGCAGGCACCAGAGTTGGGCCCCAGCCCAGGCAGTTTTGGGAGGCTGGCTGCCAGTTTTGGGGTTCTGACTCTTGGCTGAGACATGGGCTGAGGTCCCTGAGGAAGAGATGCTGAGGGCTGGTGGGCAGAGGCCTCAGAGCTCTGCAGGGCCCTGCAGGGCCCTGACCCCCACCTGGATGGGGGGACGGAGGGAGCACCAGACCCCACCCCCTGAAGTCTGCGCCTCACCCCCCCCAACCCCTATTAAGCCCTGAGCCTGCATGGGAGTTGATGGCCCCAAGCTCCCTCCTGCTTGGCAAGGTGACTTTGGACCAGCCGCTTCTCGGAGACTCCATGACTCAGGGCCAGGAGCCCTTCCACCCGGTGCCCCAGAGTGCCGAGCACCGCAAAGGGCGCCGCTGAGGTTGGGGCTGTCGAGGGCAGGTCTTGGTAAGGACCTGATCTGGCTGGGGGGTGACATCCATGCCCTGGGGAATGCATGGAAGGAGAGAGAATCGGCAGGGAGAGAGTGCCCTCCGCCGCCCGCTGCCCCTGCTCCCCGCCGCGGCCCAGACGAGCCCTGACCTGTCCCTGGGCCCCACCTCGCAGGTGGTGCCTCCGGAAGCCTTCCTCTCGACAAGAGCACGCGCACTCGCGCACTCACATGTGTGCACGCACACCCTTGCACACCAGCACGCCGGCAGCTCGCTCATACTGCGAGTGCACGCGCTGCCTCCCCCACACAAAGCCTCATACACACGTGTCCTGGGACACACACACTCCCTCATACACTGCACGAACATGTGTGTGCATGCATTCTCTGCACCCGCACATGCTCCCAGCACCCCAGCCTGTCTATCCGTGGGCCCCATGGTCCTGCCCTGGGGCGCCGGGTCCGCTCGTCTCGGTCTCCCTCCAGAGCTGGGGGAGGGGGGCTGTGGTTGGGGCCTTGAGCCCCAGCCCCTCTCTCTGTCTGTCCTTCTCCTTGGCTGGCCCCCACAGACAGCAGAGGTCACCCTGTGGGTGGCGGTGGCCACACTGGGTCAGGGGCCTGGCCTGGGGGCTCCTCAGGGCAGGCTTGGGGTACCCCGCAGCCTCCGGCTGGGGGAGACTTTGCCCCTCCAAGCACTGGGTCAGGATGCCTACCCTGCGTCTCCTGGGGGTGCTGTTGGAGGAGGTACGGGGACCCTGGGAGCCAGAGACCTCACTTCCCTGGAGCGGTTGCAGGCTAAGTGCCAGTCTCTACTCATCCCCTCCACACGCCGTCAGGACCTCTGCCGTCTCCGCCCAGCCAGGCCTGCCGGGGATGCCCCTGGGACCTCAGCACCTTCTGCCCAGGGCAGCCCCACGACCTGAGCGTGCCCCCCAGCCCCTTCCTGACCACTTCTTCCCACCTTTCTGCTGTCTGCTGGCCCTCTCCATGTGACCTTGGGCAGGTGACCTTGGACAAGCCCATCCTCCTGGGAACCTGGGGAGCACAGATCCTGGTGTGGGGGTGTGGATAGGGGCACCACTCACAAGCCAGCAGCCAGGTGGGCAGGGCAGCAGAGCCTCTGGCTGTCTCGGGGCACAGGGGCTCACTCCGGACACCGAGCCGGCCGACACAGAGAGGAGAGGGCACAGTGCCATCTGTCACACTCGGAATCGCTGCGACCCCCTCCTCATGAGAGTCCCCCACCCCGGTGGGGAGCCCCTAGCCCTGGGACAGATGCCGTCCCTATCCCCACTTAGGACGCTCCCAGGAGTGTGCCGGATGTGAGTGACCCCACGTGTGCATGTGTGCGAGGGCGCGTGCATGCGTGGGGATGCAGGACACATCTGCTCCGGGGAGGGCCCGGCAGGCTCAGGTACGGCTTCCTGGGGCAGGCCCTTGCCCTGTGCCCTGAAGGACGAGAAGGGGTTCGCCGGGCAGGGGCAGCGGGGGCAGCCCAGGAGGGGCAGAATGGAAGCAAAGCCAGGAGCTTGAGTGCACGGAGCATCTTCAAGGCCTGTGAGTGGTTCGGGGTGATGGGATTCTGGGCAAGAGGAGGCGTGGCGAGGCCCCTCAGAGAGCTGGCCCCTGGCTCCGGGACCGGGGGGCCTGGGGCAGTGGGGTGGGATGCGGGGTGATAGTCTCTCACTCCTGACTACTGAGACGGGGGCTCTGTCGACCTCCTTTGGGAAACAGAGGTGAAGACGGCCTTGCCCTCCGTGGGTGGGGGAGCAGGTCGGGGTCTGTATGGGGGGGCCTGAAGCAGAGCCAGCACAGGACAGGCCCTTCCCAGCAGTGGACCTTCGGGTGGGGAGGGGGGCTTCCTCTCTTCTCTTGCACAGTTCTGCCTGGCTTCCAGCCAGGTGCCCCCCCATGGCCCCTGGGCCCAGGCCGGCGGGCAAGGGAAGGAGGCTTCCTGAGGGGCTGGGGCTGGCAGGCATAGTGATGTGGAGGGCCTCTCAAGGGCCTGGCCTGGGGGCTCCTCAGGGCAGGCTTGGGGTACCCCGCAGGTCAGATGGGGGGTTCACCGGGAGCCTGGCTCACACGGGCTGGGAGTGCGGGCAGCTGGTGGCTGTGGGGTGGGGGGCAAGTTCTCACGCCCCACCTGCTTCTGTGCTCATGGAGGGAGGCCTGCCTGGCCTTTCCTGGCCTCTCCTTGTCCTGGGTTGTCCTGGATCGATGTCAGCAGTACCCCCCCTGCCCCCATCAGACCCAACACGGCCTCCCCGGGGACCAGGATGCCTGACCTGCTACGGCCCAGGAGGGATGTGTGGGGGCTCAGGGACCCCCTGGGCAGGGAGGGCAGGCTGCCATGGGTGGGGGTGGTCGCGCGTCCCTGGACGGCCTCTCCTGCTTGCTCTGCCGGCCCCTGCCCGCCAGCCAGCCCCTGGGCTATTGCTGGTGCTGAGGGTGCCCACCCACCCCTCCCCCAGTGCAGCCTCTTCCCAGGACACACAGGCAGGCACTGTTCAGGGGCCGGGCAGGACAACAGAGTGCCTTTTGTGGCTGGCATCTGGGGATGCCATTGGTGGCCTGGGGTGGGTGGGGAGGGGATGCGGAGGCCGGGCCTGAGGTGGGTCTGTGTGTGTGCACTGGGCCTTGCGGGGGAGGGTGCTGAGCCTGGGGAGGAGGGTTGGACAGACCCAAGTGGGGCTGGAGAATCATGGAGCCTGCGGGGGCAGCGTCCAGCCCAGGCCCTTGTACGGTGGGGAAACCGAGGCACCCGGGGCTTCTGCTGTCGGGGCGGGGCCACAGATGGCCTGCACGTGCATGGATGCGTCTGGGACGGTGTGGAAGGTGGGCGGGGCACCCCGCGGCTGATGGTGGCCCTGGGAGCCTCGCTGTGGCCTTGATTCTGCTCCTTCTGCACGGGGGTGCCGTGGGATTGAACAGGGGGGTTCCCGTGGAGCAGCCTGTGGACAGTGCTCAGGAAATAGCAGTCACTCTCACTGGTCCTCCTCACCCTGACTCCCAGCTTCCTGTCCCCACCTGGCACCGCCGCCCCCCCCCGCCCACTGTCACGCCCCTCCCATTCCGGTGGCCTCTAGCCTGTGATTCCGCTCAGACACCTGCAGGGCTCCCTTGCCCTCCCGCGCAGGCTCGGGGAGGCCTTGCAGCAGGGGCAGGGCTGAAGCTGGCCAGGGGCCTGGGGGCTGGACACCAGGAAGAACTTCCTGGCAGCAAAGGCAGTTTGGCCCTGAGAAGGTGATGGGGGAGGTGGGCACCCAAAGAAGCTCAGCTGCTAATGGTCACTGTCCTTGGGAGCCCAAGAGGGGCAGTGGGTGACAAACTGCAGTCACCCGGGCTGGGATCTGGGGGACCAGTGACCAGACCAGTGGCATGTGTGTGGGGAGAAAACAGCCCCCTGTGAGCGCTCGTGGAAAGGACCGGCGGTGGCCACACGAGAGCCCAGCACCAGGGGCAGGGCGGAGCCTCCTCCAGCCCCTCCCGGGTGGCCACAGCAGAGTCAGAGAGCCCTGACCGCCGGCAGAGGCCTGCGCGCTGGATGCGGCCGAGGGAGGGGCCCGAGCCAGCCCCGGGCAGGTGCTGTGGGAGCCGCGGGAGCTGCCCGCTGGCCCTGTGCCTGGTGTGGGGCCGGCCTTCCTCCGGGCCCGGCCCTCCCGCTCTGAGGCCCTGCCTTGGGCTCCTCGGGGCTCTGGCCTGGCCACTGGGTTCTCCCTAAGCGGTCCCCTCCAGGTCCCCTCCTGTCCCAGCGTCTGGCTGGCCCTCACATCCCAGGGAGCACACGCTGAGCCCGGCTCTCTTCTTGCCGTGCGACCATGTACAAGCATGTGACACACGTGCATGCGTGCGCAGATGTGTGTGTGCACATGCACACGTCTGTGCTTTCACACGCGTGCCCGCACATGGGCACAGAGCTGCCTCCCATCTCCTTGAGGGCCCCCGCTACCCAGCGTCGTCTCTGTGACCCCGGCTTCCCCTGGCCCAGACCCTACACAGGCCCCTGCCTCGCTCTCCCTGCCTGCACCTGCCCCCGGCCGTAGGAGGGACCCCAGAATGAAGATCAGATCAGGCCCTGCCCCCACTCATCCTAGGACCTGACCCGGACACTGTCCCCTCTAGGACCCCGCCCCGGGCACCAGAGCGGTCAGGACCACCCCCATACGCCCCCACCGTGTCAGCACCACTCGCTGTGGCCTGGGATAGACTCCACTTAGCCTCCGCCGCGGCTGTATGACCTGGGGCCTGACACCAGTGTGCCCCAAGCCTGCCCAGTTCTCTGCCTGCCTGGGGCCGCCTTGGCGCAAGAAGGCTCAGAGGGGCCTCGGGGCCACCTATCCACGGTCTTGTTGGAGGGGATCAGGTAGGGAGCCAGTGGGGATGGAGGAGGCCTCATTTCACTGGAGAGGCCTGGGAGGTAGAGGGTGAGTGCCCACTGGCAGGTGCAGAAGCCATCCCAAGGACAGCCTGGGCCTCTGCCCTGTGACCCAGCCAGCAGAAGCCAGGCCGGGCCGGTCCCGTGATGCTCAGACTCGCAGCTGGGACAGCCTTCTGGCCAGCAGAGCCTTCCCCAGCACCCACAGTGTGGGGCAGTTCGAGTCTGAGATGTGACCTGAACCCTACTGCTTCCCTCCCGACCCTGGCTCCCTGGTGGCCCTTGTGGGGAACCCCAGAGCTCCCAGGCACGCTGTTTGAGAACCCCATGAGTGGGCACTTCTAGGCCATCTTCTGGCCCTAGGGGTCTGTGAAGGCTCACTGCAGAGCCTTGGTCCTGGGCTGCAGCTACCTGAGGGGGCTCTGAGCTCTGCCTGACCTGCCCCCTGCCACACCCTCACCCCTGCACGTCCCCCACACACATCCCACAGCCCAGCTGGCCACTGGGACTTCTGTCTTCTCTCTCCCCAGCACCCTCCCCCCCCTCCCCCCCCCCCCCCCCCCACCATCCCTGCCCTTCCCGCCGAGACCACTCTCCCCCATGGACTGCAGGGCTGCCCTTCTTGGGGGCACGGCCCTGCCTCTAACCCTCCCCGCCACCTCTTCTTGGTGTGCAGGACACTGCAAGCGGGCCGCACCCCCCTCCCCCGCCCCGCAGGTGCTCAAAGAGTGGAGTGAGCCAGTGACGATGAGGGCTGGTGGTAGGGATGCCGGGAGGACCTCGGCTCGGCCCGGCTCCCGCGGCCCTGGGACAGGCATCGGGTTAGGTGCGGCGCAGAGGGGCCAGCTCCGACTGGCAGCCCAGGCTGTGGATCCTGGCTCAGGCACCCGGCACCTACGAGTCCCACTGAGGCTGACTCCTCTGGGGTCCCAAATGGAACCCTAACAAAGTGCCCCAGGTTACAGTTTGCTGCTGTCAACACAAAATGCCGGGCACAGGACAGAGCTCCGCAGAATGTCTCCTCCAGCCCAGGCCGCCGAATCCACGGAGGTGTGAGCGCAGAGGCACTCTGTCATCCCAGCACCACATGGCTGAGCATCTACTTCTTCCAGATGGGATGACGGAGGCCCTAGAGGACCCCGTGCCTGGCACAGGCCCTCAGGCCACCTCCTGCACCCGCTCCTGGCCCCCCGGGAGCAGCCCCCTCCGCGGGAAGGCTATGGGATGGGCTGCCAGGGGCTGGGATGAAGAGGGAGTGTACGGACAGGAGAGGGGCTGTGGCCGAGGGGGGCCCTGGCCTGAGTCATCTCAGACTGTGCAGTCCCACTGGGGTCGGTGATGGGGTGCAGTGAGGTGGGCAGATGTATGTGGAGGTCAGTTTCTGCCGGGTTCTGCCAGCATCCCCCTGGGCCTGGAGCATTAGGGAAAGGCTGCCCCTGGGTTGGGGGCTGGCTTCCACATTAGGTCCCAGCCTGGGACTTGGCGTGGGGGGGGTGGGGGTGCTGCAGTGGGGGCTGAGGCTCAGGGGAGGTTTCGGAACACACTGCCACCTCTCTGCACCAAGCCTGCAGGGGACCGACCAAGTCTGGGATTGGCTGTAGGACCCTGGCCATGGCCTCTCCATCCCCATGATGTGGGGGGCAGGTGGCCAGGGCCAGGGGGCTCTGCTTTGCCCACATGCAAGGCCGGCCCCAAGTGGTCTAGAGGCAGCGGGGGGCCAAGGGCCAAGTGCAGAGTCTGCTCAGCTCTGCCCAGAGGTGCCAGGATGAGAAGTTTGTAAAATCTTTTCTCAGGGCACCTAAATGTCTGCCACGAAAGAGCCCCCAGAGGACCGGGTTTGGCCCAGCTACCCCAGATCCAGAACCCCACTCCAGCCTCCTCTCCCCTCTAGAGTCACCTCTTGCCCCGAACACAGGTAAACCCCCAGGTCTAGCTCTTACCCTCTTGCTGAGAGAGTGAGGCTTCACCTCCCGTTTTACAGATGGGGAAGCGAGGCTGGGGGAAAGGGACTCGCCCGAGGCCACACAGCCAGGAGGGGCAGCCCAAGTCCGGGCACCCCCACTTGGGTCTGCTCAGGGCCCAGGGCCGCCTGTGCCCAGCTCCCTGCTCCGCCAACAGCCAGTGCAGGAAGGACGCCAGCCAGCTGGGCCTGGGCAGCAGGAAGCAGCGAGTCCCTGTGGGCAGGCGGCCGGCACATGCAAGGTCAGCAGAGGGGAGGCCGGGCCGCCTGGGGGGCCGGCGGCAGCTCTCCTTCTTCACCCACCGGCTCAGCTGCTGCGTGGGACGGACAGCTGGCTCAGCTAGCGGCCTTGGCGATAGTGGGGAAACTGAGGTCTGGAGGCAGAAGGAACTTGCCAGGGTGCACGTGGTGGCGAGTCCAGGAGGGGCATCGCCCATTTCTGAGCCCAGAGTGGCTCCGCTGTCCCTGCACTAAGGGGCTGGCGGCTGCCGCCCCTTCCCCAGCACGCGGCCAGCACCCTCTCCCAGAGCAGGGAGGGGACCCCGTGAGCTGTGGCACAGGCTGGGGTCAGTGGGGGAGGTTCGCGGTGGGTTCTCCTACCCCTCACTGTGACCTCCGGCGAGTCACTTACCCTCTTAGCCTGGGTGTCCCCATCCTGAAGCTGGGGGTCCCGGTGCCGGCCTGGCAAAGAAGGGGTGAGGCAAAGGCTTAGTGTCGGCTGAAGCCTGGATGTATGTGGTTCTGGGTGGCTCCGTCCCCAGCCCTCCCTGCCCAGAGCTGCAGGGCCCCGGGGCCAGTGGGTGCCCAGGGTGGGAGGAGGAGGAGGAGGGAGGCGGCCTGAGAGGCTGCAGTGACCCGTATGGTAATGTCACAGTCCCAGTGCGGTGAGGAGGCACCGGGCGAGGGGCAGGCACTCCCACCCCTGGGGGATGGAGGGAGTGACTTCTCCCCTCCACAGCCCCCTCCCCTTCCTTCCGCTGAGGTTTGTGGGTTCTTCCCTGAAAGGCAGGGGATGGGGAGGAGGAGGGGCAGAGAGGACCAAGACCCAGGATGGCCAGGAGAGAGAGCCAGGCCCCCCACCAGAGGCCCCAGGGGCGAACGGCGGCTGTGGCCATGATAGGAGCAAGCAGGCAGGCCCGGAGCCCACGGGAGCCACACCAGACTGCTCAGCCACACGGACACAGCGAAGGCCCCGGTGGCACTCGGCCCCCGGCCCAGTGCTGCCCACCCATCCCTGCTCCGGCCAGGCTGGAGGAGGAGGCCCCCGGCCCCCTGCAGGTGGACACACTGGCAGGAGGTAGACACGGGTGGACCGGGCAGGTGCCTGGGAGCCGCGCCAGGCCCTACGTCAGCCGCGCAAAGCCCAGGCTGGGCAGTGGGGCCCAGCCGCAGCGTGCCCAGGGTCCCAATCTCCCCGGGGGCTCACCCCATCCCCTCTTCTGCTCTTCTTCCAGCTGCTGCTGAAGCCACAGGCCCGTGTCGGGGCCCCGAACTTTAGGAGCCACTGCTGCCCTTGAGATCGTCTGAAGCGCTCCCCTCCTCCTGCCCCCCCGGCTCCTGCCCCGCCCGGCCCCGCCGTCGCCGGACCCTGGCATGTCAAGGCCTGGCCCGCGCCTGCCTGCCCAGCCCGCGGAACCCCGGCGGCCCCGCGAGCTAGGATGAGGGGCCAGGCGGCCGCCCCAGGCCCCCTCCGGATCCTGTGCCCCCCGCTGCTGCTGCTGCTGCTGCTGCTGGGGTGGCGGGCGCGGGCGGCCGCGGGGGCGGACGCGGGGCCCGGGGCCGAGCCGTGCGCCACGCTGGTGCAGGGCAAGTTCTTCGGCTACTTCTCGGCGGCCGCCGTGTTCCCCGCCAACGCCTCGCGCTGCTCCTGGACCCTGCGCAACCCCGACCCTCGGCGCTACACGCTCTACATGAAGGTGGCCAAGGCGCCCGCGCCCTGTGGCGGCCCTGGCCGCGTCCGCACCTACCAGTTCGACTCCTTCCTGGAGTCCACGCGCACCTACCTGGGCGTGGAGAGCTTCGATGAGGTGCTGCAGCTCTGTGACCCCTCGGCGCCCCTGGCCTTCCTGCAGGCCAGCAAGCAGTTCCTGCAGATGCTGCGCCAGCAGCCGGCCCTGGACCGAGGCCCCCGGCTGCGGGGGGGGCCCCCGGGCCCCAGCGACGACTTCTCCGTGGAGTACCTGGTGGTGGGCAACCGCACCCCCAGCCGGGCCGCCTGCCAGGTGCTGTGTCGCTGGCTGGACGCCTGTCTGGCGGGCAGCCGCAGCTCCCACCCCTGCGGCATCATGCAGACCCCCTGTGCCTGCGTGGGCGGGGACACCGGCGACCCTGCCCCCGGCTCCTTGGCCCCCCGCGGGGACGTCTGCCTGAGGGACGGCGTGGCTGGCGGCCCTGAGAACTGCCTCACCAGCCTGACCCAGGATCGGGGCGGGGATGGCGCAGCAGGTGAGTGCCCGGCTGGGAGAGGACCTCCGCTGGCTCTCTGGGCAGAGGGCGGGCTGGGGGAGAGGGTCATCTCTGCAGGGCTGCCCCGGTCACCAGCCCCCGGCGTGGTCACCTGCCCCCGGAGCGGTCACCTGCCCCCGGAGCGGTCACCAGCCCCCGGCGTGGTCACCAGCCCCTGGCGCGGTCACCAGCCCCCGGCGTGGTCACCTGCCCCCGGAGCGGTCACCAGCCCCCGGAGCGGTCACCAGCCCCCGGCGCGGTCACCAGCCCCCGGCGCGGTCACCTGCCCCTGGAGCGGTCACCTGTCCCCGGAGCGGTCACCTGCCCCCGGCGCGGTCACCTGCCCCCGGAGCGGTCACCTGTCCCCAGAGCGGTCACCTGCCCCCGGAGCGGTCACCAGCCCCCGGAGCGGTCACCCGCCCCCGGAGCACACCACCAGGGAAGCCAAATGCGTTGGGATAAGGTTGCTACACGCATGTGCTGCGGGCGGGCGGCCTGAGGTCTTTGTCCCGGGTCCCAGGGCCCGTGTGCCTGGCGCCTGGGAGGGGCCTGCTGAGTGTCAGTGAAGGGATGAACGATGGATTTCTCCCAGGATGAAGGAGTGTTAATTCCTGGCCGGGGGAGGGTCCTTCCATCTTTGCAGGCAGACGGGCTGCTATGGCCTGCGGTGGGGTCTGTGGGGCCTCCGAGGACCCGGGCTACATGGAGGAAAAGTGAGCCGAGTGGGCTGTTTGGAGATGTGGTTGGGAGCTGAAATTTGGGGATTGAATGTGGTTCGGCCACACCAAGCATGTAGCCAACAGCTGGTCACGGCGCGCCTGCAAGGTGCTGTGGGCACCAGGGACACGCAGTGGAAAGAACAACAAAGACCCGTTGTCGAGAGGCTGCCTTCGGGGCAGAGGAAGGGGCCAAAGTCACGAGGGAGCTCATCGGGAAACAATGCCGGGGAAGGGTCTGCGGTGGGCTGGGGCCTCTGTTTCACCAGGAGGTTGGGGGTCACCTGGACCAGGGAGCCGTGTTCAAGATTCCGGGAGGGGCGCAGTGAGCCCCAAGGGTGTCGAAGGGCATTGCAGGCCGCGGACGGGGTGGACGTGTGCCGGGCACCCTAGCAGAGGGCCGGCGGGTCTTGTGCGGTTCTCGGCCTTCGGAGCACCTTGGCTTCTCCTTAGAGAGCTGGGAGCCCATGTGGGAGGACGTGACTGGGGGAACGGAGTGCCGGTGGGGCTCGGTGGGCATTCCTGGGCAGGTTTGGTGGTGGAAGGCCCCTGGCAGAATGCCCGGGGTTTCGTGGGAGCATCCGGGAGGCTGGCTCTGTGGCCGGAATGGGGAGGCAGCAGGGGACAGCTCTTCTCAGACTGCTGAATGGCACGCAGGCCGGGCAGCTGAATACAGGCGCCGAGCATCCAGGGGCTGGGCCTGGCTGGGGGCTTCACGCTGGGCAGGTCACTGTGGGGCCAGGTGACATTGTCCAGGGCCCTCGGCCAATGAGGTCAGCGGACTGCTCCGAACCAAGTCTTTAAAGGCAGAAAATAAGCTACAAGAGGTTTCAAGGGAAGCCAGTTATCTGGGAACACAGTTCCAATCATGGCCCCCGCCTGTACATCCCAGAACGTCTGGGAAGCAGTGAGCATAGCTGGAGAGGAGCAGAGGAAAGGGGGAGGCCACTGCCTCTCCCGTGGTCTCAGGAGGAGGCAGGCAGAGCCCCTGTGTGGTGGGGGCAGATGGGGTGTCCAGGAAACCAGCACAAATGCCCTGGGGACATTAGATGTGTGGGGGGGGGGCCCCCAGCAGCAAGGTAGGAGGCTAGAAAGGCTGACCTTTGGGCTGGGCAAGATATAGGTCGCTGTGACTTTGGCTTGGGCAGCTTCCGTGGTGAGGCTGGAGGTGGTCCTCGGGGGACGAGGAGGAGCAGAGCAGAGGGGCAGTAGCTGGTTTGGGAGATGGGAGGATGGTGCAGGGCAGGGCCAGGCCCTGGCCCGGCCTATAGTCTTGCTCTGCCACTCCCCAGTGGTCATTTACCCCCTGAGCCTTGGTTTCTTTGTCTGCAAGGAAGGACTGTGGTGCCACATTGGGTTTGATGGCCCCAGGGCCCGGCCCACCGTGGCAGCCGTGCATAAGAGCTGGTCTGTGTTAGCCTCGCGGGGCTTTAAGCAGAAGAGTGACATGCGCTGGTGGTCCTTGGGCTGTCAATGCAGAAGGGCGCTGGAGCTCAGAGCGGGAGTTGGGGACAGGGAGGTGGCCAAGGCAGGCACCCCAGAGGGAGCTGATGCTAGCCTGGCAGGGAGGGAGGAGGAGGGCCTGGGGGGCGTAGGAGCTGACGGTTGTGCTGGTATGCAGGACATGGGGAAGGAGATGGCTAGACCACCCCCAAATTTCCATCCAGGAGCTGGGGAAGCACGGGGTGGGGTCGCAGTGGGGAGGAAGATCCGGAGGTCAGACTGAGACTTCAATGTGGGATTGTCGAGGGTCCCCCAGGTGGGACTGTCATTTGATTTGAGCAGGGCACTCTGGGATCTGGAGCACCAGCACAGGACCAGGTCAGCCTGACCCGCACTCGCTGAGAGTCCTGGGCCAATCCCAGCAGCTCTGTTGGCCCCTCAGGCCGCTTGTCTTTAAAATGGAAAGAGCAAAAATAATCTTTCCATGATTGCGTGAGGAATGAAGACCGGGTGGAAGCGATTCTGAGCAAAAACGATGCCAGCAACAAAATACCAATGCCCGTGTCCATCATTAGGTGGGGGACAGAGGGAAGGCTGCCAGAGGAGGAGCGCTTGGGGACGGAGGCTGGGCAATTGGGGCTTGCACGGGAGATGCTAAAGAAGGAAATGTTTGGAAGTGGTACTCAGAAGAGGACAGGAAGATGTGTGTGTTTGCACTCGTGTTCACACCTCCACGTGCACGTGTGCAAGGACAGGTGCACACTATCGTGTGTGTATGCGTGTCATGCATTGTGTGAGCACTCTGTGTTTGTGCATCCGTGGATACAAGTGTGTGCACACGTGTGAGTGCATGCGTGTGTGTTCACGTATGCCTCACATCGGTATGTGCATTGTGTGTGCAGGTGTGTGCCCATGTATATGTGCAGGATATTGAGCGTGCACAGGTGCACGTTCACGCCTGCATGTGTGTACACACGTGTGCACAGCTGGTGTGAACAGTACACCATGTGTTCCTTGTGCTTGTGTGTGAGCCCATGCGAGTGAGCACTCATGGTATGTACACATGTTCAAGCATGCCTGTGTACACACGTGTGCACGGCTGGTGTGCACAGTACACCTGGGTACATTGTGCTTGTGTGTGAGCACTCACGGTGTGTATGCATGTTCAAACATCTGTGTGTACACGTGTGCACAACTGGTGTGCACATGTGTGCGTGTGTGAGCACTCACCATATGTACATGTGTTCACACATGCATGTGTACACACGTGTGCACAGCTGGTGTGTATGGTACACTGTGTGTACATTGTGCTTGTGCGTGAGCACTCATGGTGTGTATGCATGTTCAAGCACGTGTGTGTACGTGTGTGCACGGCTGTGTGCATATGTACAAGTGTGTGTGAGCACTCGCCATATGTACGTGTGTTCAAGCATGCATGTGTACACGTGTGCACGGCTGATGTGTACAGTACACTGTGTGTACATTGTGCTCATGTGTGAGCGTGTGCGTGTGAGCACTCACAGTATGTACGCGTGTTCAAGCATGCATGTGTACGCACGTGTGCACGGCTGGTGTGCACAATACACCGTGTGTACATTGTGCTCGTGTGTGCGAGTGTGTGTGTGAACACTCATGGTATGTACACGTGTTCAAGCATGCATGTGTACACACGTGTGCACGGCTGGTGTGCACAGTACAGCATGTGTACATTGTGCTCGTGTGTGAGCGTGTGCGTGTGAGTACTCACAGTATGTATGTGTGTTCAAGCATGTGTGTGTACACACGTGTGTGCGGCTGGTGTACACAGTACACCGTGTGTACATTGTGCTCATGCGGAAGCATGTGCGTGAGAGCACTCACAGTATGTACGCCTGTTCGAGCATGCATGTGTACACATGTGCACGGCTGATGTGTACAGTACACTGTGTGTACATTGTGCTCATGTGTGAGCACGTGCATGTGAATATGAGGGTATGAGCGCATGTTCAAGCATGCATGTGTACACGTGTGCATGCTGGTGTGCACAGTACACTGTACATTGTGCTCGTGTGTGAGCGTGTGCGTGTGAGCACTCACAGTATGTATGCGTGTTCAAGCATGCGTGTCTACACACGTGTGTGCAGCTGGTGTGCACAGTACACTGTACATTGTGCTCGTGTGTGTGTGCGCAACGCAGTATGTATGCGTGTTCACACATGCATGTGTACACACGTGTGCGCAGCTGGTGTGCACAGTACACCGTGTGTACATTGTGCTCGTGTGTGCGAGTGTGCGTGTGAACACTCACAGTATGTATGCATGTTCAAGCATGCATGCGTACACACGTGTGCACGGCTGGTGTGCACAGTACAGCATGTGTACATTGTGCTCATGTGTGAGTGCGTGCGTGTGAGCACTCATAGCATGTACGCGTGTTCAAGCATGTGTGTGTACACAGGTGTGTGCAGCTGGTGTGCACAGTACACCATGTGTACATTGTGCTCGTGTGTGAGCATGTGTGTGTGAGTACTAACAGTATGTAGGCATCTTCAAGCATGCATGTGTACACACGTGTGCACGGCTGGTGTGCACAGTACACCATGTGTACATTGTGCTCGTGTGTGAGCGTTGCATGTGAGCACTCCCAGTATGTACGCGTGTTCAAGCATGTGTGTGTACACACGTGTGTGCAGCTGGTGTGCACAGCACACTGTACATTGTGCTCGTGTGTGAGCGTGTACGTGTGAGCACTCACAGTATGTACGCGTGTTCAAGCATGTGTGTGTACACATGTGTGTGCATGGCTGGTGTGCATAGTACACCGTGTGTACATTATGCTCGTGTGTGAGCGTGTGTGTGATTACTCACAGTATGAGTGCGTGTTCAGGCATGCATGTGTACACACGTGTGCACGGCTGGTGTGCACAGTACAGCGTGTGTACATTGTGCTCATGTGTGAGCGTGTGCGTGTGAACATTCACGGTATGTACGCGTGTTCAAGCATGCATGTGTACACATGTGTGCACGGCTGGTGTGCACAGTACAGCGTGTGTACATTGTGCTCATGTGTGAGCGTGTGCGTGTGAACACTCATGGTATGTACGTGTGTTCAAGCATGCGTGTGTACACACGTGTGCGCGGCTGGTGTGCACAGTGCACCGTGTGTACATTATGCTCATGTGTGAGCGTGTGCATGTGAGTACTCACAGTATGCACGCGTGTTCAAGCATGCATGTGTATGCACGTGTGCGCGGCTGGTGTGCACAGTGCACCGTGTGTACATTGTGCTCGTGTGTGAGCGTGTGCGTGTGAGTACTCACAGTATGTACGCGTGTTCAAGCATGCATGTGTACACACGTGTGCGCGGCTGGTGTACACAGTACACCGTGTGTGCATTGTGCTTGTGCAGAAGCGTGTGCATGTGAACACTCACAGTATGTACGCGTGTTCAAGCATGCGTGTGTACACACGTGTGCATGGCTGGTGTGCACAGTACACCGTGTGTACATTGTGCTCATGTGTGAGCGTGTGCGTGTGAACACTCACAGTATGTATGCGTGTTCAAGCATGCATGTGTACACACGTGTGCACGGCTGGTGTGCACAGTACAGCATGTGTACATTGTGCTCATGTGTGAGTGCGTGCGTGTGAGCACTCATAGTATGTAAGCGTGTTCAAGCATGCGTGTGTACACAGGTGTGTGCAGCTGGTGTGCACAGTACACCGTGTGTACATTGTGCTCGTGTGTGAGCATGTGTGTGTGAGTACTCACAGTATGTACGCGTGTTCAAGCATGCATGTGTACACACGTGTGTGCGGCCGGTGTGCCCAATACACCATGTGTACATTATGCTCGTGTGTGAGCGTGTGCATGTGAGTACTCACAGTATGAGTGCGTGTTCAAGCATGCATGTGTACGCACGTGTGCACGGCTGGTGTGCACAGTACACCGTGTGTACATTATGCTCATGTGTGAGCGTGTGCGTGTGAGTACTCACAGTATGCACGCGTGTTCAATCATGCATGTGTACACACGTGTGCGTGGCTGGTGTGCACAGTACACCGTGTGTACATTGTGCTCGTGTGTGAGTGCGTGCGTGTGAGCACTCACGGTACACACGCGCGTCAAGCACGTGTGCGATCTGAGGCTGGGCTCCGTGCAGGGCCAATTCCAGCGCTCTTGACAAAGGGCAGTGCCGCGGCTGTGTGGCCAGGCTGGCGGTCTCGCGGGAAGACGATTTGGAGAGTGTGTGGGCTGGGACTGCCCGCCATGTGGAGGAGGGGGCTCACCTGCGCTGGGCAGGGTGGGCCAGCTGTGGTCACTGGGCCCAGAGGCAGCTCCCACCTCAGGACATGTCCCTGGACCCAGAATGCCCTGGTGCTTCTGGGATCTTGGGAATAAAAGCTCTCGTAGCAGTATTAACAGCAGCCGTGTCTTGAGGGTTTCCTTTGTGCTGGAAGCATCCACACATTAACGAGTTTACTCTTTCTAGCAGCGCATTAGAGAGGCCCACCAAGCACCCTCCTGCCCCTGGGCCTTTGCGCTGGCTGTTCCTTCTGCCTGGAACACTCGTCCCCAGATACCTGCAGCGCTCCTGGTCTCAAGTTCTTGCCCAGACACCACCTTCTCGGCAAACCCTGGCCGTGCTGTGTCAGACGGCGGCAGCCCGAGCCCCCCTCTCCAGCCCCACCCGCTGTCCCTTTCTCTCTTTCCACAGCATGTATCGCCCGTGAACACTGATAACTTGCTGATTTTGGTGGGTCCCTGCCCCATCTTCTGTCTCCACTCGGGTGTAGGCACCACCCAGCTCACCACGTAGGCCCCAGCGTGCGGAACAGTGCCCGGCGCGGGGCAGGCCCGTGATGAGTGCTCCTTCACTGGAATAAGGCACAGAGACGTTGGGGCAACAGCCGGGGTCACACAGCTTGGCAGGGGCGGGCTGGCCGCAGGGCCAGCCCGTGGCTCCTGGGTGGCGTGCGTGGGGGCTTCTCCTCCAACAAGCTTTGCCAGGAAGCTGGCACTCCTGTGTGCACGTGTGGGCGGCTCACGGACCGGGGAGCTGCAGCAGCCCCTCGGAAGACATGCAGCCGAGCCAGGTGGGTGCCAGACCCCAGATCTCGTCCGCTGAGCCAGGTGCCCCGGGCGCTCCGCCCCCCCACGCTGGCCAGGGGAGGCCCGGGCAGGCACGGCCCTCCATCTGCACCCCAAGAAGGCCGCGCATGGCGGCGCCGGGAGCCTGGCCAGCCTGTGGCCCATTTTCCGCCCCCCCACCACCCGGCCTGTCCAAACGCCACATGGCTGCGTCACGCCTCCGACCCGGCGAGCGCTCCTCAGGCCAGAGCAACTGTTCCCTGTCCTCCCCGCTGCCCGCCTGCCGCCCCGCGCCGGGGTCTCTGGGGGTCGGCTCCCACAACCCTGTCTCCCCGTCTCTTTCCCACAGTCTCTCTGCGTTTTTGCGCCTCTGGTGAGATGGGGCCGTTTCTCTCAAGGGTTGTTTTAAATATTCATGTTTTAATTAAAGAATTTTATTGCAGAAGCGACACATAAGATAATGAAAAAGCAGCATCCTGGGGGCTGGGAGCAAGGGTGTGTGTGTGCACGTGTGTGTCCCTGTCTGTGTCCCCGTGTGTTCCCGTGTGTCCATGTCCCCGTCTGTGTCCTCGTGTGTGTCCATGTCTAAGTGTGTCCCTGTCCATGTCCCCGTGTGTGT